>NW_027397066.1:107836410-107893986 GCF_003265705.2 Callorhinus ursinus
TCTTTCTTTTTCTTCTTTCTTCCTTCCTGTGAAGAATTTTGTTAGTGATAAGTCTTAATTTTATTTTCCTGGGAGATATATCTATTTGTCTTTGACTAACTAAGGAGATTTTTGATGGGTATGGATTTCTGGGGTTTCAGATTTAAGATTTTATTCCACTGCTTTCTAGTTTCCCTAGTTTATGATGAAAGTCCATAATAATTCACCCATCTTTGATTCCCTGAATATGAAGTGCTGATTTTCTTTGACTGCGTTCAAGATTTTTTTCTTTATCTTTGTTTTTCAGTAGTTTGGCTATAAAAGCTGAGGTTTTGGTTTTCTTTGTATGTGGTTTGGACTTCTTCAATAGATAAATTTATGTTTTTCACCGAGTTAGGGGAGTTTTCCACCATTATTTGTTCAACTGTATTTTTCATTCTCACTTTTTTCTCTTCTCTCTTTCTGTGACTCAAATTACATCCATGTCAGACTTTGTAAATTCTGTCCCTAGGTCTCTGAGGTTCTGTTTATTTTTATTTTTTCTATTTTTTAATTGGATATTTCCTAATGATTTATATTCACCTTGGAGTATTTTTCCCCTCTGACATCACTATTTTATTTTTAAAATCATCTATTTTTTCATTTTTCATTTTTAATTTTAGATCTTATATTTTTAGTTATAGAATTTGGTCTATTTTTATATTTTCTATTTCTCACTGAAAATCTCTATCTTTCTATTCATTAGAAGTACATGTTCCTTTGCCTTATTGGATATAGTAGTCATAGTTATAATAGCTGTTTTAAAGATTTTGTATGATGATTTCAACCCTTGGATCATGTCCAGGTTGGTCTCTATTGGTTTTATTTTTTTCTTAAAAATAGGTTACATTTTTTTCTTCATGTTTAAAGTAATTTGTAAAATTGTTTCATTAAAATTGTAACTGGTATGCTGTGGAGACACTGGATTCTGTTATATTGCTTCAAAAATGAGATGTTTTTATCAGAAGATAATTTTCCTGTATTCAATCAGAAAAGTCCATTTTGCTTTTGAAAGTTTAGGAGAGCTCACATTTTAATTTCTTATTTTAGTTTTAATATAAGTCAATTTGAGCTTTGCTGATCATTCATAGATCAAAGATTAGACAAAGACTTGGATGAAATTTATTCTTAGAACCTAGAATCACCCTTATTTGCTTCTCTTTGATGGATTTCCCTTTTACTTCTCATTGGTAATGGTTGCTCTAGGCTCCGTCCTCTGGGTTTTCAGGCCAGAAACACTTTGGGTTTTCTCTCAGGATTTTGGCTTCCTTTTGTTTTATCATGATTGATATACCCTCAGTGTAAAGCCATTAAAATGGGGACCTACCGAGCTGTAGTCTTTTCTTCTAAGTTTTGACTTTTTAAAAATTTGTCTGCTTTGGGGCACCTGGGTGGCTCAGTCGGTTAAGAGTCTGCCTTTGGCTCAGGTCATAATCTCAGGGTCCTGGAATCGAGACTGGTATTGGGCTCCTTGCTCAGCAGTGAGTCTGTTTCTCCCTCAACCTCTGCCCCTCCGCCTGCTTGCTCTCCCTCTCTCTCTCAAATAAATAAATAAAATCTTTAAAAAAATTTGCTTTATTCCATTCTCTAGAGCTTTTAGTTAATTCTTCTTTCATTTAGTATTTAGTCCAGACTTTATAGTTGTTGTCATCTATTTATTATCTATCTATCTATCTATCTATCTATCTATCTATCTATCTAATCTTTTAGGAGCTTACTCCACCATACCAGAGTAAGAAATCTGCTCTGGCATTTGAAGTTTCTGCTTGAAAGTAGCACAAGTGAATTCTCTTCTTTTTCTTTGATTAAATGAAGCCATATGGCCATGCATATCTCCAAGAGGGCAGGGATTGTAATTCTACAATATGTCCATAGATTAGAGACTTTGGATATTTGTAAATAGTCTTGAAGACTACAGACTACCACATCTCAGAATTATGGAAAGGAGAAGAGGAATGCACACTAAACTATTGCTCAAGAGATCCACTTTATGATATGTCCTACAACTGGTAGATGAACTGATTTCAAGATAAATTGGCAAAAAATTAAATAGGGTGGTCAAGGATATTTTAATCTTCATGTGTGAAATTTCAATTCTGTACAAATAGAACATATTCATGTTCTGATTGTATAATAAGATCATAAATTTTTAAAGAGATGAATTTGACTACTTGGAGGAAAGATCAAAGGGCAAATGACTGGCAGCAGAGATATGTATATATATATTATACTATGTCTTTCTTAGATCTGATGATTAACAATGTGTTCTTATTCTTTAGGCTGCTAGTGCAGGAAATAGTTGATAAAAAAGGGAAAGAATAATATCTAAGTTATAAATTTTTATTGCTGCAGACATTCTAAAGGCCTTTATTTAGAAGATACTCTTCAGAGAATTTAATTAAGATATAGTAGAGATGTTAGAAATTATTAGTATAATTAAGTATAAAGGCCAAAGTTTAATTGCCTAGTAGTTATTACATAACTGTTTGGGTCTCCAAAAATAATATAAATATTATTCAGTAATTTATAAAATATATAATCTAATACTTAAACCATAATAAATATTTATAACCTAATAAATATTTATGCATTAATAAGATATATGCAAAATCTGTAATTAGAAATATAAATGTCATTATCAGGTAAGACAAATTTAGTTCATTAGTCTTGTATATATTTCACTAATATAACTCTTTATCAAGTAGAAAAAAATCAGCAAATTTACAAAATACCAGGTTTGTCCATATTAAATAAAAGGCAGCTAGTTCTTTTTCATAAGAAGATATTGATCTTATGTAATTTCTAATGTTTTTCATTAAAATGTTAATGACCTTTATTTCACCTAAAATGAAAATTATGTCTGTTCAAATACATAAATTCAGTCTGCATAGTTTCCCAACTTCAACATGTGTATCTATTTCACTGTCTGAATGATAAATTCATTGCATAAACTAAATCTCAGGCAGAAATTTTTCTGAACTGAGGTTTTCAAAATTTGCCAATCATGTGGGTGTGACATAGAATCTCATCATTTATTATTTGCTTTTCCTTGATGTCCAGTGAGATTGTCTATATTTTCATATATTTTTTGGTAAATGGAGCTATATGAATTATCTGGTCTCATCTTCTGTCCATTTTTTTATTGAATTGATTGTTGCTTAATGATTTGTAGGAATTCTTTGTAATGATTTGTAGGGATTCTTTAGGTAGTAATAATTTGTCAGCTATCTCTTTTGTTATTAGTTTCATCCACTGTGGCATATCCTTTTACTTTATGCTCTTTGATAAACTACCATTTTTTTAAAGATTTTATTTATTTGACAGAGAGAGCACAAGCAGAGGGAGAGAGAGGGAGAAGCAGGCCCCCCTGCTGAGCAAGGAGCCCAATGTAGGACTCGATCCCAGGACCCTGGGATCATGATCTGGGCTGAAGGCAGCCTTTTAACAGACTGAGCCACCCAGGCGTCCCAAACTCTATCATTTTTTAAAAGATTTTATTTATTTACTTGACAGAGAGAGACACAGCGAGAGAGGGAACACAAGCAGGGGGAGTGGGAGAGGGAGAAGCAGACTTCCCATGGAGCAGGGAACCTGACACGGGGCTCGATCCCAGGACCTTGGGATCATGGCCTGAGCTGAAGGCAGATGCTTAATGACTGAGCTACCCAGGTACCCCAAATTCTATCATTTTATTGTATTCAATTTTATTCAGTATACTTTACCATCACAGATTGTTTTTCTATGGCTTATTAATAGAATTCTTTAAAGATTTTCTTCTATGACTTTTCCTAAATTTCTAAAAGTTTTTCTTTCTCATTTGGTGTTTAATACACACAGGATTTATTTTTTGTGGGCTTTGAGTAAAGGATCTATTGTTTTTTCTTTGGATAATCAATTGTGTAAGTGACATTTCTTGAATCTGTATATCCTTACTTGTCCCCTGACTTGGGGTATTACCTCAGATATATACCAAGTATTCATATATCTTTCATACATGTTTTGAGATATATTATTTTATCTTTTTTAATTCTTGGAAAAGATTTTGAGGGGAAATGTACCTCCTGGTATTTACACTTTTGTGAAATACCCTCCCCTTGAACATGAGATGTATTCAATACCTTCTAGTAAATAAAAAGCAGTAAAGGTTATTAGGTTATAAAAAAAAGTCAGTGCCTTCTCTCTTGGGCACTCTTTCTCACTCTCTCTCAGATCCCTCACTCAAGGAAAAGTAATCTGTATGTTGTGAGCAGCCTTATGGAGACGCCCTAGGGATAGCTCCACAGTGTTGAGTGGGATAACTTTTTTAAAAACACTTTTATTTTGGAAGAAGGATGTTGATCTTAGGCACCAAAAGTAATGGACTTTGTTAGTCAATTTTTATTTTTTTGTCTGCTCAAAGTCCCAACCTATGTTCAGGGAATTTCCATACCTCCTGGGTTTAGTCAGAGTCAGTGAAGAGTTCTTACTATAAAACTGAAAAAGAAAAAAACAAACCAAAAACATGCCATCCTACTCTCCTCCCAGCTAGGCATAGATATGTAACCTAGATGCAACAAATTGGATGCAGTCAGTCTGAACTGTGAAGTAGGAGCTACTGTACAGAACAAAAAAATCCAAAACATGTAAACAAAACACTAACCAACCAACCAACCAAACAAACAAACAAAACCAGAGACCACAGAGGTTCCTTTCATGTCACAGTGGATGCTGCAGCCCTCCCAGTGTCCAGTACCTGCAGGGGCAGAGTTGTGGGCAGAGTTTCAGACAGAGGCATTCCTCAGGCCTGCGTTGGAGGTATAAGCCATGATACTTAGTGCTAGGGGCAGTGATGTCCTCATTAGGTCACTGCCATGCCATCCTTTAGGGTATTGTTTCTCTTGGCCTTTAAGCTTGCTTCTCACCTCATATCATTTACAAATTTCTCTATCTTCTTTTTTTTTTCTTCCTTTTTCTGAAGCAATCTCAAACTAACAAAAAAGTCTTTAAAATGTCAGAATTTATTTTTCCTGCACAATTTGAATAAATGAGCATTTTCTAAATAAGTACAAATACCGAGCTATAAAACTAACATTGAGATATCACTAGTATCTACTCTTATGCCCCATTTAAGTTTCACCCATTCTCCCAATCTTTTGCAGAAAAAGAACCCATCGAGAATTGCATGCTGCATTTATTTGACGTTTCTCTTCTATTACCTTCCATCTGGAATAGTTCCTCAGTCTTTTCTTGATTTTTATGACTTTGATACTTTTCAATTAACTAGTTATTTTGTAGAAATGTCCCTTAATATTGCTTTGTCTGTTTCCTTATGATGAGTTTCGGGTTATACATATTTCTCAGGGTATCATGTCAGTGATACCCTGAGAAATATACATATATGTGTTTTTGTCATTCCACCGTATTTGGTGGCATATAATTTCAATGTGTTCTATTACTGTGAGGTTAACCTTTGGTCACTTGAGTAAGGTGATCAAATGTCTGCTAGGTATTATGAAGTTATTCTTTTACCTTTTGAAATGAGTAAGTACTTAATGGAGAAGTCCTTTGGAACTCTGTAAATATCCTTTGAATTTTTAATATTAATTTATTTATTAAATTTAATATGGACATCTGGATTCCTATTTTATTTGATGAGTTTTAAGCCTTTACTTTTATTCACTTTGACACTCAGACTATCTCTGATTTGGCCAATGGGAGCCTTCTCATTAATGATGGAATATAATTCCCTTATTATTTAAACATTTCCTTCTTTTTGGGCGTAAGAAGGTAGTTCAACCCTATCAGGCATTTTCCCTGCTCCAACCTTGGAATTAGCCCTTTCTTCAATGAACCCTCATTCCCTTTTTGTGAAAATGGTATTTAGACACCAATATTTGGGAACTAGATATCCTCATTCCTATTGTCATGGGGATAACAGGTGGTGAGAAATATGGTTCTCATTATTCTCCATATATTAATTTTAAAAAGTCAATTTCTATATATTTAACCCATCTTTTGTCACTGCTACCACAGCCTAATTCCTGACCACAGTGCAGAACATACACCTTCTCACTATGCTTGGATTCCAATACTCCATCCTGAGCTGTCCAATTGTATAGATGCCCTCTACACCTTACCTTGTCTTTAAAATCATGAACTGAAACACCTTCTCCCACATGAACTCCCTTCTCTTTCTACTCAGGCTCTAAAGCTACATGAGGTTACTTTTGATATCCTCCACCACTCCTGCATGACCATTATTCTCATCTCACTGACACTTGGATAGCTCACACAGGTCACCCCCTTGCAGTGCAGCCCTCCTTATGCTGTTCATGCCAGAACCCCACCCCTCCTCCACACAGGTGCTCTCTTCACTTTACTCAGATTACAGACCCCACTCTGCCTCTCTCCTGAGCCAAGGTCCACTTCATCCCAGTTTGACAATCTGCTTTAGGCCCTTCCTCAGCTCTAAGGAATGACTTTTGGAATAATTTGTTCAGAAGGAAAAAGAGGCAATAGAAAGAAAGAAGGTAAAGGAAAAGAGACTTAATATACTGCTAGCAAACTACTTTTTTGCTAAATCAACCAGAGCCAATTTTTTTTTTTCTTTACAACTAAGAAACCTGACTAAGACACACTGTAAGAAAGAATTTCTTTTCAGGGAAAGACTTTTGTAGAAAATGTATATAACCACTGAAGATATAAGCCAACTATCTCTACTATATTTTATGTTCTAAAATTTGCTTATTGCCTATTTTGTAAGAAATGAACAGCAATGAAAAACAAGTATTTGAAGAAATGCAGTAACATGATAAAACAGACAGGGCTAGATGGAAAAATAATTCCAGAGGAAAAAAAAGTGCAAGAAAAAGAAGAGAACATTAAAAAAAATTAATCTAATTTGTAATCGTGGTGCCAATTGAGAGGGTACTGTATACATAAAACCAGAACAAGCTGCTCTGAGAGAGAAAACAAGCCACCTTCTAGGACTCTACCCAGAATAGGCAACAGGTCCTTGTTTCTCACCCAGCAGAGGGAGATACGACAATGGTCCTCCTCTCGGAGCATACATATACTCTCTTTTTATATATAATACACTTTTTTTTTTTACACCTATAACCTTTTTTACATAAAGATGATTTGGCCTAATGATAAAGAATATAAACTTTGGAGCCTGGAGTCTGACTGCCTGGGTTTGAATCTGTGCTCTGTCTGGCAGTTGTGGGACCTAGCAAAGTAACTTAACCTCTCACTGTGACTTGGTATATGTGCTGCCGAAGCGAGCACATCTCACTGTGACTTGGAATCCTTGTGTGGAATGGTGATGATCACAGAATTGAAAGGAAGCTTAAATGGCAACATGAGTAAAGCACTCAGTTGAGTACCTAGCACATGATGAGTTCTCTCTTTGTAGCATAACAATATTAATTTATATATGTATTTTATGTAGACATCTGCTACTATACTCTGCTCTGCACATTTATACACACAATAATATTTCTTAAAAGATTAACTAAAAATCAATACAAATTAAAGTTTCAATATTTTATTCATACATGCTGGAGACCATCTTGCAGAAGCCCTGGGATGAGTGTCATTTGAGATTCTCACTAAGGGATTTTGGGAATTGAATACAAACAGGTTGAAAATGCAGACAAGAAATCTCCACCACAAGTATAAGCCACCAGTATCAAGGAGGACCTGGACCTGGATTCGTTTCTTTTATGCTAATATATTTCTTACATGAGAGGGACAAATTCTCAGACGTGGCTCATTTGGGGCATATAAGTCGACATAAGAGGAGGGCCTGGCAGGAATAAGGAGTAAAGAGGTGGAAAGGAGGAAAGTTTCTGGTAAGAGAAACTCAGTTGGCAGATCTGACCTCCCATATGGCAGAGAATTTGAAGTGATGGCTCATGACTTAACTCATTGAACACTCATGGGAATCCTATGAGACTGGTTTTATTTTTCCCATGTATGTGGGTGAAGAAGTTTAAATATTTTTGCAAGATGGTACGGCTCATAGAGATCTGTGCTGAAGTTATGGTTTGAACTCAACTTTCCTAACTCCTAGTCTACTCATACGGTATCTTCATCACATCCAACACTAACTTCCCTATGTTGTTTGATTGCATTAGAGTAATAATTTCTCTCTCTCTCTAACCACACACACACACACACACACACACACACACCCCATAATAATTTTACTTTGAGGAAAACAACCTGAGCTGTTAATGGAAAATAATATTAGAAACAGATTTAAATTACATTTGTTTAATGTATCAACTTTCTCACACACCTGTGAATTCTTTTGGTTTCAAATGATAGTCACTTGCTTAAGGGAAAGGCTGATCAGGTAGGAGGAGATATGTTCTTCTTCTATATTTTATATTGCTATTCTTTTATATTCTAAGATTACTATGGTGATTATTAATTTTTCAGTCAAGTAAAATTGTTATTCGTGTTTCTCTTTTGTATGTCAAAGTGCATTGCTAATTTATAAGCATCAAACCACTATAATCTGTTTTTCTACCTACGCAGTGTCAATAAAATTTCATTTCTGGCCTTGCAAATGGAAAGCACAGCTTCACTAATTGGTTGGATGAAACAGCAGCTCCACTACCTCAGGTATTTGGTCAATCTCTTTTCATTCCACTGAAGGTCAGGAATATGTACACATATGCAAATGTATTTGTCACAGTGAGAAAATAGGTTAAAGTGATGCAGTCGTTAGAAATGGTGAATATTGACAGTCAAATAAAAAGTTACTAGTAAATATTTTATATCACCTTTGAACAATAGCCATATTAACTGGATTTAGAACAGTGATTAATGTCTTTACAATCTACTTTATCATCTTTAATATAATTGCTCATGGAAGAAGTGAGAATTTTAGGGAAAAAAAGCTATGTACATCTCTAGTGCCTATATGGACATGTGCCAAATTCAATTTTTGTTTTCATCTCTTTTAACTTGATTTACTTAGCTGACTTTAAGTTGACATACAATCTTAATGTTTACCTGAAACTAATCAATGATAACCTCACTGAATATTTGTAGCTAGGAAACAACCATGGTGGAAGGGATTATTGATTCTCAATATTCATGTTGCTTTAAGCATTTTATTTATTAATGTGGACATTTCTAAAGTGATTGTGCGGTGCTATATGTTTGCTTTCTTTGGAGATTTAGTGCTGCATATTTCAACACATTAGTTCACATAGTAGAAATTGCAACTCTTTTATAACAGATGGTTCAGCATCTTGACTCCTGTAATGACCAAGCTTCACATTTCAGAGACTGTGAACCTTGTTGCTTCTTCACTCAGTCCTTCTGATGCACCTACCTAAGTATACAGTGCTATACATAGTGCAAAGGACAGACAGTAACTTCCTTCCTGAGCCCTGCAGGCAATAAGTTTATACCCTGAAGCATGAAATTTGATTACTCTTATTATCTGAACCTCCATACCTGATATAGTTGTTAGTGCTCACAAAATCAACCAGGCCTTTGTAAACATTCAGCTCTAGGACTGGACTCAGCAGGCTCTAGTTACAGCAAATTTCATAGACTGTCTTTATCCTTTGCAAGATGACATTGCATATTTTAAGATTTTATGAACTGGCATTTAGAGATGGCCACTATTACTTTTTAAAAAATTAAGCATAGAACTGAAAAAAATTTCTAGATAAAATTTTAGATGAAATTTCAAAAAATCCCTGGAACCTAATGCAAGGCAAAGGTATTTTTGCCTGATTTAACAGACAGATTCATTTCTTCTTTTTTTCTGCCTACCTGCCAAAGCTGATCTACCAAAGACCTCCATATTTCCAAATTATCAAACTACATTCACACATGAGCTCTCCACTCCAAATAAACGCATTGCCAATGACCTGCATGTTGCTAAATCAAATGATCCGTGTTATGTTCTCATCCTATCTGACCTCTCAGCAGCACTCGGTGCAGCTATTCACACCATCCAGTTTGGAACACTGCCTTTCCTCTCGTGATTTCCTCTGTGTGGCATCGTCCTGATTTTCCTACCTTCTTTCTGACTATTCATTCCCCATTTCCTTTTCTTGCCTTATACATAATTTAAACATTGTAACGGTTCCTGAAGTAGTACTAGGTCTGTGTATATTTTGCTAGTAAATGCTCCCCAGAAGTAATCCCATCTCTGTTGATGACTCTTGAATTTATAAATCCAGCCCAAATCTTTTACCTGGTTCCAAAACTCTCTGTTTGTCTACTTGATATCTTCACATCCAGATGTATTTTAGGTTTTAAAATGTAATAGATCCAAAACTGAATTCTTGATTTCTACCCCAGACCTCTATTCCAACACCTATTCTATGCCCCACATTTCCCTATCTTGAGAGTTTACTCTGTGCCTGATATAGTACTAAAAATATCGAAGTCCTAGGAAATAAAAATGAATAAGATGAGCATCGTCCTTCCTCTCAGAAACTCATATTCTAAAAGGGAGATAGACAAAAGAAAACACAGGAAAATAAAATAGCTATAATTCATAATAATTTCTGGGAAAGAAAAATTAGAGCATTGAGATAATAGGTGACTTCTATTGAATACTATATAGAAATGGGGAAGTCTTCTTCACTCCTAATTGTTTTTTCTATTATGTAACTCCTGGCCTTTTCTTACCCTCCCTCACTCCTCTTAGGAGCAATTGTTGAGTTCAGTCAGAGCAAGCATAGAACAACTCCTCTTCCCTCCTTCCTCTAGGAAGTGTACTTGGCTGTGCAGAGTAAGTGCTCATGCCTTAAGTGTTTAGAATCTAGGTCCTGACCCATGGGGAAAACCTGTAGTTATTTAACCACTTCCTCGGGGAGAGGTTCTACCTGTCTATAGAAAGCCTGTTCTCTCAGTAGCTTACTTCCTTCCCACTAATTTTAAAGGTGTCCCTCCTGTTCTTCTATATGATAAACTGATCTTTGGGGGTTTGGGAAGGCTTTCAGATTTTTGACTATGACCTCAAAGACCTCATCATCTAGAAGAAGGGTTGGCAAACTATGGTCTATGGCTTAAATTTGGCCATACCCTGTTTTTGTTTCTTAAAGATTGTACAAAAAACATAGATGAATAAGCAACAGAGACTGTACGTGACTTGCAAAGCCTACAATATTTACACTCTGATCCTTTACAAAAAAAGTTTGCTGATTCCTTAAAATCTGTTTTTTTTAAAAAGGGGTGGGAACCTGGGTGGCTCAATTGGTTAAGTGTCTGACTTTGGCTCAGGTCATGATCTCAGGGTCCTGGGATCAAGCCCTGCATTGGGCTTTGCACTGATCAGAGAGTCTGCTTATCCCTCTCCCTCTCCCTTTGCTCCTCTCCCAGCTCATGCTCTCTCTCTCAAATAAATAAATAAAATATTTAGAAAAAAAGTCTGTGCACAGCAAAGGAAACAATCAACAAAACCAAAAGACAACCGACAGAATGGGAGAAGATATTTGCAAATGACATATCAGATAAAGGGCTAGTATCCAAAATCTATAAAGAACTTATCAAATTCACTATGAGAGACTATGGACTCTGAGAAACAAACTGAGGGTTTTAGAGGGGAGGGAGGTGGGGGGAGGTGTTAGCCTGGTGATGGGTATTAAGGAGGGCACATATTGCATGGAGCACTGGATGTTATACACAAACAATGAACCATGGAACACTACATCAAAAACTAATGATGTAATGTATGGTGACTAACATAACATAATAAAATAAAATAAAAATAAAAAAAAGAACTTATCAAACTCAACACCCAAAGAATAAATAATCCAGTCAAGAAATGGGCAGAAGACATGAACAGACATCTCTGAAAAAAGACATCCAAATGGCCAACAGACATATGAAAAAGTGCTCAACATCACTCGGCGTCAGGGAAATCCAAATCAAAACCTCAATGAGATACCACCTCATGCCAGTCGGAATGGCTAAAATTAACAAGTCAGGAAATGATAGATGTTGGAGGGGATGCGGAGAAAGGGGAACCCTCCTATGCTGTTGGTGGGAATACAAGCTGGTGCAACCACTCTGGAAAACAGTATGGAGGTTCCTCAAAAAGTTGAAAATAGAGCTACCCTATGACCCAGCAATTGCACTACTGGGTATTTACCCCAAAGATACAAATGTAGTCATCTAAAGGGGCACCTGCACCCCCATGTTTATAGCAGCGATGTCCACAATAGCTGAACTATGGAAAGAGCCCAGATGTCCATTGACAGATGAATGGATAAAGAAGATGTGGTGTGTGTGTGTGTGTGTGTGTGTGTGTGTGTGTGTGTGTGTGTGATGGAATATTATGCAGCCATCAAAAAATGAGATCTTGCCATTTGCAATGACGTGGATGGAACTAGAGGGTATTATGCTAAGTGAAATAAGTCAATCAGAGAAAGACAATTATCATATGATCCCACTGATATGCAAAATTTAAGAAACAAGGCAGAGGATCAAGACAAACTGAGGGTTGCTGGAGGGGAAAGGGGGAATGTGGTGGCTGGGTGATGGACACTGGGGAAGATACATGTTGTGGTGAGTGCTGTGTGTTGTGTAAGACTAATGAATCACAGACCTGTACCCCTGAAACATATAATATATTATATGTTAATAAAAAAAAACACCCAGTAAGTTGAAAATAAAAGTATGGGAAAAGATATGCCCCCCACACACACATACACACACGTTTGCTGACTCCTAATCTAGAACATGGAGCCAAGAATCTTGAGAAGTAAACTGGTAATAAAAACTTAGAACAATAAAATACATATGGATAAATTCAGACTTCTGCTAAAGCCAAGGTGGGTGACTTTGAACACTGGTGGTGTTTTATTAAATATAAACCATGTTGATTCTTGACATTGACAGTTTTTAGAGACTTCTATTGGCTAACATAGCTAGTTTTTACAGGATGTAGTTAGCTTTTACTTCTTGAAATGAGATCGGATGAGCCTTAGAGTACATTGCATGTGTTATGTTTGAAGGTCACAGCAGTTTATAATTTTTTGTTCATTTTTCATTTTTGTTTTTATTGGCACAGAGAGATAGTTATTTATAAAAAAAGGAGAAACATGGTCCTCATCAAAGATTCAGGACTCAAAAAATGTTTGGTCCTCAGTGAAGGAATAGGGCTCACTAATAGCCCTGAGTAAGAAAGTGCTTTACCCAAATGCCACAAAAGCAGAGAGTTCATCTTTAGTGAAAGTATGCACCTCTGAAAAGCTGCAGGCCAAAGGTAATTTCATGAAGGGCCTTGGTGGAGGTGGGGCAGCCTCTGGCTTTGGCAAATGGACTCAGCACAAGCCGATGGTACTGAGGTGGCCCTTTATTAGACACGACTGCTGAGAATATGGGAGGGGCTGCTGAAGCTTGACCTACATGCATATTTTAGTTGTAGGTAGACCTCAAAAACTGCTGAGAGTGCTCTAGAGGCCTTAGGAAGCAAGCACATCAGAAACAGAGATTCAGTTCTAAGGAAAAGAGATTTTAAATTTCAAGGACATCTACATCCTACCAGAGTATGAGGGTCTACCTTTAAATTGATAGTTCCAGGCCTAGGTGGATGCTATAGAGAAGTTGCTTTATATTTTGTTGTTCTGTGTCTTTCTGACCTGCCTTCATAGCTAAGAGACAGATCTTGAAGAGGTTGATTTTGAATTTATGTGGCTTTTCAAATTTCAAAAAGCATGTATTCTCACTTTGGCTTTGGATTTGTTAATTACATATAAGAGAGAAGTCTTCTAGCAATTCTACTGTGAGTGGCAGTAGGATTGGTGAAGTAACATTGAATTTAAGATGTTTGCTCATAGGAGAAAATTGTGGAGGTTATGTCATAAGACAGAAGTCCTATTCAGTTCAGTAATGGGGAATCCTAAAATAGTCCGAAGGGGAAATGGAAATTAAGATGCCTGGAATTAACCGAATGAGAAAGTAAGATCTAATGACTATGGCTGCCATCATTGCAAATTTCTAAACTTTGGAAGAATGAACAAATTGCTTGTTGGCTTGTTTTCTCTATTTGGTGGCTATGGAATTGCATTAACTTCATTACTAGTCTTAAGGGAATCTTGGCTCTAAACTAATTTGACTTCTGAGGTCTTCCCCAATCTCAAGGAAGCACAGCTCCCCACAAGCATCAATTCCTCTCTGTTAGAGACTGAGCAGAACAAGAAATTAAGAAGCATGAATTTTGTATTTTATTCTTTTAAACTTTAGACACAAAAACAAGAGAATTTGATTTAGAGCATTTACTCCAGATATGTTTTCTATTTCTTTTTTCTCTGCTGGGTGACAGGCTATTCTGCCCACCCAAGATCTCTTTAATTACTCTAACTGCCCCTTGGGATAAGTGGCTTGATATGTGAATTCAGTGACCACTCCCATTTTTGAAGGAACTTCTGTCTTGTTCAGTGACTATCTCCATATCTAGGTTAGTTTTCTATTCCTCACTCTTATTTCCCAGCTTCAGCTCTTTTTTCCTTTCCATTTTTTTCTCCCTATGATTTCCCTTACTTTCTGTGAGCTTAGAATGCATTAAAATATGTTTTATCTGTATTTTATACTGCACGAATACATCATGGTATTTTATCAACTATACTACTGCAAACAAAAGTCTCTTCAATGTATTCCTGACAATTCCGGTAAGGATACATTTTTTAATCATAATTCTGAGTCTTTAACTCTTCTTTTTAAAAATTCTATAATGATACTTCAGTACTCTTAAAAAAAATCCGTACTCCTTAATGGACCATGTAAAAGCTATTCTCTATGTGTTTCTTGAAACTCAACCTTTACACTTTCCCTGTAACTATCAAGTTCTGGCCACAATGGCTTCATTTTAATTGTTCAAGCACTTTCTGGTTCCTTCTGGTCATTCAGGTCTGGGCTTACAAGGCACTCTTTCAATGCCTTCCCTGAAAACCATAATCTGTATAGGTCCTCTCACTGTGTGTTTGCTTCAGAGCACTTGCAAAATTTGCAATTATATGTTACATTTACTTTCTTAATATTAATCTTGTCCACTCAATTACAAGATCCTTGAGGGAAGTACCAGGTTTATTTTTATTTTTAGTAATCACTACTCAGTATATGACTTGGCAAATAGAATTCAATAAATTCGGTAAATTTTGTTGAATGAATGAATGAACATGTACAAAATAAAAATTTCTGACTTATTGCAAATAATTTTCTCCAAGATTCAAACTAAAACAAAGCAAAATCTGAAACCAAGTGTATCTTAGTTCAAAATTTTTCTAAAGAGGAGTGAGTAGTTTTAAAATTGTTTAATAATGATAATTACCAACAGCTTTATTTATTAGGTTTCTGTTTTACTTTGTTGCACTTCTGAGTAATATACAAAATGAATTGGTACAGTTTCTGATCCCAAGGGGATCAGTAAATGATGACTGATGACACTGTGGAATGTATAATAAAAGTTTTAATAAAGAGTTATTTCTGTTCCACTCTTATTCAAGCATGTGTTGTAATGCTGCAATGATTCTTCTTTCATCTTCTTCTCTAGTTCCTCTTTTTTACATAAGACATTCCAGCACTCTTGTCTGAGTACAAATTTCCCTAGGACATGAAAATACATGTAGACTCAACCTAGTTTTTACAATTCAGAATGATCCTTAAAAAGGAGGGATAAGAACAGGAATGGAGAAGAAACATTTAGAAATAGTAGAATTATATGTAGTATATCTAATTATGCTGAGCCTTCATCAGAACTGGTGAAAAATGCTCTTTACTAAGAATTCTAACATTTGTGAGAAACCACTTAAATCACAGCATGAGTTAGTGCGTATTTTCAATGGAAATCTGTTTCCAGTCAGAATCAAACACTTTTTTCTGACAATTTGTGATTACCTTATATTCATCCAACTACCATTTTCAAGGGCTATCATGCAGCCTAATCCCCAATGCATTTATGTCAATTTCAAACCTTTCACAATTTTCCATGATTTAATTAAACAAAACAGCCTGGTTGTATCAGGAAGTTACTTTTCTCTAAGTCTTCAACATATCAGTAATATCAGTGAGTATTTAGATTTCTTTGGACACTTTTTTAGGGAACTTCTTGGATAGTAAATGAGCTGCCAGGTTTTCCTGTCATCTAGTTCCTCAGAATTGCACTATTAATTTATCAAAGAACTTCTGGCTGTCCAAATAATATCTTTCCAAAAAATATATTAGCTTCACTATTTATTAAATTACAATCTCCTGACTCACTTCCTTTTAGATGTTTTACCTTAGTGGTCCTCAAATATTTGTTGCTCACATACTTAAAGGAATTGTAAAAAAAAAAAAATATATATATATATAGTATATACATATAATACATATATACATACATATAAATAAATGTAGGAGGAATATATATGTATTCCTCTTACATTTTTTAAGTTAACAACTAAAATTCTTTATAACTCTAAGCAATTTCAAAATATACGTTTCTGGTAAAATTTACATATTTAAATTTTTAAGTAAAATGGTTAAGTTATTCATTTAAATATCTCCGATGGAATCTAAATATCAGTGATTTTTTTCTTTTTTTTTAAGTTTTTATTTAAATTTCAGTTAGTTAACATACAGCGTAATATTAGTTTCAGGTGTAGAATTTAGTGATTCAATGCTTCTGTACATCACCCGGTGCTCATTACAAGTGCTCTCCTTAAACCCCATCACTTATTTAAGCCATCCCCCTGTTCCCCTCCCCTCTGGTAACCATCAGTTTGTTCTCTATAGTTAAGAGTCTGTTCCTTGTTTTTCCTCTCTTCCCCCCACCCATGTTTGTTTTGTTTCTTAAATTCCACATATGAGTAAATATCATAGTGATTTGATATCACATCATTTATGTAAAAATACATGAGTAAGCTCTTCTTATATAATCAAACATTTCCATCCTTCCTTTTTTTACCCCCATTTTCCTTCCATTTCACTTAAAATTTGTCCTAATGTGTAGACTGTTAATGCTTACACAAGATTTATTTATTACCATTAAACTTCTTAGCAACAAAAAGGAAAAATAAAAAATCCTATGTAAAAAGCTTATACAAATGCAAATACATGCACATAAAATTTTATTTCGGTGACTATAGGATTTAAATATTAACAATTCTTCTGGATTGATTGATCATTGTAATTATTTTAAAAGAATCACTCAAAATAGCATAAACTATTAAGATCTTGATGCATATAATTTAAAACATATGAAACAACATTATTAGAAATATATTTCTTAATGAAACATAACACTTATTTTTAAAATAAATGTTGTTTATAACTAGAATAAGAGGATAGAATCAATTCTTACATTATTTTCACATTTCTACAAGTAAGCACTGAGAAATTTTGGTCACATAAAAATAGAAATGCAAAGAGTTTTTCAGGAATAATCTTAATTCCATACCAATGTCATCTAATGACCTAGCATCAAAAAAGTGTTTTATGACTATTTAACAACTTGATTAGGTCTTTGGTTTTTTTTTTTGTCAAAAAAGAAAGAATTGGAAAAAAATCAGAATGCTTTTTTACTCTTATACTTTTCTTACTCTTATCAAATGATTTAATTATACCTGGTACTTTTTCATTTAGAGGCATATATTCAGAAAACAGAAATATTACTAATTTAAATATGCCTTTGCCTATGTAATATTTTGAATAAAATGCTATTATATTACCATATTTATTGAACAAACTCTTGTGAAAACCTTGGAACTTCAGATTTGGCTTCTTCAATTTTTGGAAAATGTCTGTCACGAAACCTAATTGGCAAAGCCAGTTCTCATTGTCAAATCAATCAGCCAAATCAGTCTTATTTCCTGTCAGAAAAAGCCTGACTCTATTTTTCAATTCAATAAATATGTTAATACATTTTATTATGACAACCATTTTACTTCCGAATTCAAAAATAGTTAAAGAATGGATCCATTACATAAGTTTGCTTCCTAAATGAAATAAAGCATGTCACCTTCAATATTTCTTACTGGTAATAATTTCTTTGTTAGCACATAACATCAAAAGCACTGCAATTTTTGACAACACTAAAGGGAAGGGGAGGTGAGGTCACTCCACGAATTTTTTTTTATTATCTCCACTACTATTCTTTAATATAGCTGAATTCAGAACACTCTAACACAGTGCTTTGCAGATGACAAGGAAAGACCAAAAGCACTAGTGAAGTTTATGATGTGTTCATTAAAAGAGCTTAAGGGTCGGCACCAATATTTTAATTGTCCTTTCGTTTGGTACTTCAAAGGACTTACACTCAGGAACAAAGCATCATATGATGGATGTAAAATGGAAGAAGGGCAATAGGGGAGGGGTGGTAGCAATGGGATGAGAGTAAGAAGTGAACAACTGACTCTCTAAGAAAAAAGGATGTTTAGATACATATTACAAATTATTACAAATTTTACTGTACAGCATACAATTTGCAGGTAAAGAAATGTACAGTAGTCCTCACTATACATTCCATATAGGAAATTGATTCTCACAGGATGCTTTTGTTGATTTTTTGCAAACTCCTGTATCCATTGCCAATCCTTGATTGCACTTGATGGATGAACATAGTTCTGACATGAATGTTGATTGATAATTTGTTTACAATAACAAGAAAGATGAAAGTGAAACAACAGGAACATGTGCGAATTTGACTTGTCAATGATGTGAGTGATCTCTTAGCTGAATCGGATCATAGTTTTCAATTCCCGGAAGAATATTTCCTCAATTTTTTGTACTATGCACAATATAATGGACACTTTTAAATTTTATCTGAATTATTAACATTTTCTCTGTCACTTTCTAAAGTGTAGCTAATCAATAAACAATAAACCAAAGTCCTTTGCAGTGTTTGCTGATTTACTTAGTGATTTCAAGCTACCAAGGAGATGTATCTAGTACCTAGAATATATATCTATATATACCTGAAAAGGTAGAATATCTATCTAGCTATCTATCATCTATCCATCTATCATCTATCTATATCTATCTATCTATCTATCTATCTATCTATCTATCTATCTATCTATCTATCTATATTATCTACCTATCTATCTATCTGTGTCAAAAGTCAACAGTAAAGTCCAAACAGTCAAATTAGACAATGGGAAAAGGCATAAAAAAATATTTTATGGAAGAGGACTATGCAGATTGCAAACAAGCATGTAAAAAGATATTCCACATTATTAATCATATTAGGGGGATACAAATTAAAACCATAATGACCACACACCTATCAAAATGACTAAAAAAAAAATGACAACATCAAATGCTGATGAGCATGCAGAAAAATTTTATCACTTCTACATTGTTGGTGGGAATATAAAATGGTATAGTCTGGAAAACAATTTGGCAGTTTCTTACAAAGCTAACCATGCAGTTACTATATGACTCATCAGTTTTATTCCTGGGAATTTTCCCAGATAAATGAAAACTTATGTTCATACAAAAATCTGTACACAGATGTGTTTGGCAGCTTTATTCATAATAACTAGAAACTGGAATCAGCCCAGATGTCCAACAGTAAATAGTTAAATTGTAGTACATATATACCATTCTCAAATATACATACCATACCATACCAAGAAAAAAAAGTCAATCCTAAAAGTTCAGAGGCTGTATGATTCAATTTATTTAACATTTTGAAACGACAAAATTTTACAAATGGAGGAGAGATTAGTAGCTTGCCAGGATTAGGGACGAGAGATGGAGTGGGGTGAGAGAAGGGGGTGGATGGGGTTATAAAAGGTCAACAGGATAGATTCTTGTAGTGATGGAACTGTTGATACCTTGACTACAGTCACAGGTACACAAACCTATGAATTTGATAAAATTATATAAACACACACAAATGAGTATAAGCAAAATGGGAAATTTGAATAAGATTGGTGGCTGGTATCAATGTCAAAATCCTGGTTATGATATTACTTTGTAGATTTACAAATATTACTATTGGTGGAAACTGAGTAAAGTGTACATAAGATCTATTATTTCTGCATGTAAATATGCAATATGTTCAATGAAAATTTTATTTTTTTAAAGATTTATTTGTTTACTAGAGAGAGAGAGAGAGAGCAAGAGAGACAGCATGTGTGCAGGCGGGAGGAGGAGAAAAGGGAGAGGAAGAGAGAGAGAAGCAGACTCCGCGCTGAGCAGGAAGCTTGATGCGGGGCTCCATCTTGCACCACTGAGATCATGGCCTGAGCCAAAATCAAAAGTCGGATGCTTAACCGACTGAGCCATCTAGGTGCCCCTTCAATGAAAATTTTAATTAAAAAATCATTATGATTTAGTAGCATTTAACCCAAGATTGTATATATAATTAAAGATTAGAAAAACTGTCAATGTAATTCATTATATTAAAAGCTTAATGGGGAAGGATTTTGAGACCTTTTCAAATATACAAAATCTTTTATATATTTCAAATACTAGGTTCTTATTAAAATAAATAGTAAAACCTAAGAACAAAACTACCTCTTGGCAAGTTAAGGACAGAAAAAACTTCTTAACTTGATGATCAAATACATATGCAGTTATTCACAGCCAGTATCTTGCCCAATGATGAAATACTAGAAACATACTCACTGAAGCAGACGACAACACTCAAAACTACTGCTTCTCCTCAGTATTATTCTAGAGAGCCAATCCAATGCTAAGAAAATAAACATTAATAGGATTTAAAAAATAATGAAAATAAGACACAAAGCTATTCTTATTTGCCGCTGATGTGACTACTTGAGGAAAAATAATATTTAACACCATCAACTGAAGTATATTAGACCTAATAAAAGAAAGGTAAAGATAAACTTACAAAAATCCATAACTTTTCTCTTTAGTGGAATTAACCAGTCAGGAAATATAAAAAGAAAAAAAAAATACTACATCTAGAATAGCAATAAAAACTATAAAGTCTTGAGGAATAAACTTAACAAGAAGTGTGCAAGACTTCTAAGAATCAAACCTATTGAAAGACATAAAAAGGACGTGAATTAATGAAAGGTTTTCTATGCTCTCGGTTGTAATGAAATTCTGAATTGAGGAGAGATCACTAATTGGATGGGAAGACCAAATATTTTTAAAAAAATCAATTTCCCCCAAATTAAGCTACTCATTCAATAGTCTCTTAAAAACCTCAAAAAGACCTTATCTGGAACTTGATTTTACAATTCCTTCAGAAGAAAACTTTAGCCGAAAATAACAAACTAATTTCCAAATTTCCAAATACTCTGTCAATATTGTCCTATACTTTATATTCAATGGATAGATAATTTCCATATTTTTGAAACAGTTTTGGAACACAGAGTCACATCAGTGGCAAATAAGAATAGCTTTGTGTCTTATTTTCATATTTTCGAAACTGCTTTGGAACACAGAGAATCTCAATTCACTCATAAGAGTTGCATAACTCTGATACTAACACTGAATATAGTGCAAAAATAAGTTATAAAGACACAGTAAATAAATGATAGTAATACTAACTTGTGAAGAGTCACATTGATTACTGAAGCAGAATTGACTTGAGAAGTGGATCCCTGTGTATGTGGGTTTTAATGATGAAGTTATGGACATTTAAATTAGAAAGAACTCTGTTGCAAAATGCCCTTGATGTAAGTTGTATCCCCTACTTCATAACATACATTTAAAAATTCCTATGCAGTTATAGATGGTTATGTGTATAAAATTTTAAAAGTAAAAAAATATATAGAATAATATTTTTATAAATTTGTGGGGAGGAAGAACTTTCTAATTAAATATCAAGGAAAATACTGAAAAAGTTGTCTATATAAAAACTTTAAATTTGTCTAAATAAACAATGTCAAAATATGAAAAGCAAGTGTTTCTGGAAGAATTACCATTCGCCATGTATATTCCAGACAAAGGAATTTTTTGTGTTGCTGTTAAAAGTTTTCCGATATGTTATTTGTTAAATGAAAAAAGCATTTATTAAAATCATATAGTGACAGGGTGCCTGGGTGGCTCAGGCAGTTAAGCGACTGCCTTCGGCTCAGGTCATGATCCTGGAGTCCCGGGATCGAGTCCCGCATCGGGCTCCCTGCTCAGCTAGGAGCCTGCTTCTCCCTCTAACCCTCCACCCTCTCATGTACTATCTCTCTCTTTCTCTCTCATTCTCACTCTCTCAACATAAATAAATCTTTAAAAAAAAGAAAAATAAATAAAATCACATAGTGACAGTGCTGACTACATAAAAATTATACATTCTTTCTATAAAATATGCTAAACAACAAAAAGGTTATATATATGTGCACATATATGTATTAGAAATGGTGATAAAGGGGACCTTTACTTATTCTGTACATAGTTCTGTATTTTTTTTTCATTATTGTAAGAAGTGTTCACGTCTTACTTTAGAAATTTAAAAAAAAAAGCTAAAAATCCAACGGGATGAAATCATTACTATCAAGATCAAGGCACTTCCAGCCTCTCAGCTAAGGTACTGATGCTTCCACTTGCGAGTGGCATGCTGAATGGCATCTGGAATTACGTTGGTTAAGGCAGCTTGTTTCAATAATTCCCATTCACCTATAGCACATCCAATATCCACTTGTCTTGGATGAGCCCTGGGAGTCCTTGTGCTTGTTGAGTTCCTACTTGCTGGTAATCCCTTTTTCAAATAATTTTTCTAGCACCTTTTACTTTGGTCGCTTCTCTCTTTGCTGAGTCTGTTCCCTCTGAGCACGGACCCCTGCCTTTAGGGCTAGCGTGCTCCAGCATCATTTCTGTCTGCCCTCAGAGTGGGACATAGGTGAGATCTGCTTTATTCCCAGTTGCTTTCATCACCGTGGGTGAATTAAATACCAATCTCAGGTGCCATCTGTTACAGGAACTCCTCTGCTTTGCTGCATTTGTTTGATGGAATCTGAGCCACCACCCGAAGGAAACTCGGGGGTGCTAGAACCTTTTAGCCAAGCCACTGCCTGACTCTTGGGTGGGCTGCCAAACTCAAAGCCTCTGTAGTTTCTTTCCCCCTGTTTCTATGTGGTCCCAGGCTTCTTCCTCTTCTCTACCAGTCAAGTCCTGGCTATTCTTCGTTTGCCCCTCAATTTTCTCTTCTTCCACTTCTTTTTTTGCTGTGTCCTGAGAAGCTGACCTCTATAGACTGTGTCACCACTGTGATCATCAGAGTGCTGCAGGAAAGAAAGCTCAGGGTATTTATTCCCTTCTGGTTTCTCCCCACAAAGCCAGAATTCCTTTCAAAAGATTCTCTCCTATAGCTACAAGACTCACAGGCTTCTGGCAACTGCTCCCTCCCCTTATCCCTTAAATAGGAACTATTGCTTGCACAGGATTTTTAACTATTCCTGTAAGTTTTCTTTAATGTTACCCATGCCTTTATTAATAGATTCCTTACTAAAAGTTTCTTCAGCCACTGTTTTGAGCGAGCCGCCTGTGTCCTGCCAGGGCTCTGATGTAAGCCGTGTTAATGCAGAGAGGTAAGGCGCAAGCCCAAGAGCTTTCCAGTTATGGCACTTAAAGTAACAGGACCACGGTCCTTTGAGTTTGATTTTTTTTAATTTATTTTTAAAAATATTTTATTTATTTATTTGACACAGAGAGAGAGAGCAAGAGAGGGGACACAAGCAGGGGGAGTGGGAGAGGGAGAAGCAGGCTTCCCACGGAGCACGGAGCCTGATGAGGGGCTTGATGCGGGGCTCAATTCCAGGAGCCTGGGATCATGACCTGAGCCGAAGGCAGATGCTTAACGACTGAGCCACCCAGGCGCCGCTTGAGTTTGATTTTTAAAATCGCTTTCCTGTTAAGGACAAACCATATTCATAAAGTAGGCAATGCAACAATTCTCTAATCACCGCAATTGCAGAAATACTGAAGATACCTGATCTTTCTTTAGCCCCTCGTTGAAAAAAACATGGTATTTTAGGATTAATATCCATGCTGATAAAGTAGGTTTTAAATCTAAAGACTTATACCTATAAACCAGTGTTAACAATTGTGAATTTAGGAAACTCTCTTAAGTTCATGCTTCATCTATTCAGCATATTTTCTTTTTCTTTTTAATTATTTTATTTCCTACTAAGTGCTAGGCCACATTATTTTTATGTCTTCTTTCATTAGATCACAATTTCTTTTGGGGCATGTTAATTACAGCACTTTGTCTATTGTATTTTTCAATTGACTATTTCTTTAATAATTTGATTAAAAGGCAAAGTCATGGGGCGCCTGGGTGGCTCAGTTGGTTAAGCGACTGCCTTTGGCTCAGGTTGAGTCCGCAGCATCATCGGGTTCCCTGCTCAGCAGGGAGTCTGCTTCTCCCTCTGACCCTCTTCCCTCTCAGTGCTCTCTATCTCTCATTCTCTCTCTCTCCCAAATAAATAAATAAAATCTTAAAAAAAAAAAAGGCAAAGTCATATATAAGGTAATCGAAGCTGTGGTGAGCTTTTATTATGTGCTGGACATGTTTTAGGGACAGGGTTTTCATGTAGCAAAAATTTATGGCGCACTACAGCCAAAGTAGTTTTTGTAGCAGAAATCAAAAACACAAATGCAAAACATGTATTTTTTAAGAGTTCCTATCCATTGTCTTTTAATGCATAACAAAACACACTTCTATTATACTGTTTCTATGGAAAAAATGCATTCTAAGTATTAACCAAATTTTAAGTGGATGCTTGGCTTTCAATCTGTTTAAATTGAAAACTGTTTCTATATGACCCCTTTTAACATTTAGAAGAAGATGCTCTGAAGGCTTATAAATCTAGGTTAACAATCAGAACTATAAAAGAGGTAATTTAATCCTTGCTTTAAATCATTTTTGGCATTTATCTTTCCTTCCAAATGATAAGGAAAAACAAATGAAGTCTTAGAAATTAATTAAATATAGACCATTATAACAAACAAGGTTTAACCATTGCCCTAATTTTCAAATCAGAAATAAATAATTACATGAATGGCACTCATTGGAGATGGAAGCAAAACAACAATGGGATGGGTGCTTATTGTCTTGTCTTTTGTGGGAGTTGAGGGGCCTCAGTAGGTGATAGTAACTCTGCTTTAAGTGATGATGTCACACATTATTATGTCAGGAGGAGATCATCAGTTCCCAGAAATGCTGACCATCTGTCTTTAAATATGTTCAGCATATCACTCATAATACAAAATCTTCTTTCCAGGCTCCTTAATTTGGCGGCTGTATCCATTTTTAAGTTTAGCTTGGTAAAGGATTTCTGTTCTTGTAAGATGAGTCATTTATCAAATCCTAGTACAGCTTTTGTCAGAAAATTTTAAATGTAATTCTTAACATATGATAATCATGCTTTTTTATTTAGTTCTTTTTATTGTTCAGGACTTTCTTCACCTTTATCGTTCTATTTTAAACTAGGAATAATCTCAGATTTTTTTTTTTTTTTGCATCTAGTCTATCCACTGTCCTTTTCAAAGACATTAGAAGACAGTGTAGTTTCAATACTTTGTTTCTAGAGTGATCTAATGGATCTTTTTCCAACTCTAAAAACTTCATATTCTGAAAGGGAATGGTGTGCTTGGCCATTCGTTCTGCCCATTTCCAACATTTATCACAGTTGTTTAGAAGCCTTGTCTTTACCTTGCTTAGGGTGTGTGTGCTGCTTCTTGAAAAGTTGTCATGCTGATTACTCTTATTTTTAAGATCTAAAGTGTGTTTGATTCTATTAATGTCACAGCCCACCAGCATATAGACTGGCTACAGTTTCTCAGCCAGACTTTGTGCATGGTGTTTGCCATTTCTATATTTATGTTAATGCAAGAAAATATCTCCTGTGCATAAAAATACTTGCACTGTAGCTAAGACTATACCTGTGACCTATACTTCAAAACTCAGCTTTATAAACAGCCCTCTTGGGGCATTATTTACAACGAATCAATACTTTTAGAACTCCTGTGTTTGGGATGCCTTTAGAGATAAATTATTAAGCTTGTTGATTCTTGGATTGTTGGTGAACATTTATTTGTTTCTCATAGGCACCTATAAATCTTAGAAGATACATTCTGTTGGGTAGCTAGTACATTTGATTTGCAGATATTTGGGTCACAAAGTATAACTTAAATTAGAAAAATAAAACAATCGATAGAGGAATTTATTTTTTGCATACATCCCAGGTACTAGACAAAATTTTTACCATGAGGACTTTTAGTAATTTAAAAATGCCCTTAAACTAAGAAAAGTTATGAAAATCATTGAGTTTAGGGTCAGCATGTTTTTTTCTAGTTAAATGCTCTGTTTTTAGAAAGAAATGCTGTGAAGGAGGAGACAATCAGCATTATTCACTTTCTTTTTCTCTCCTTATATTTTTTAGTTTGAAAAGGTTCATAATTGTTCTTTTCTGCACCATAATTTCTATTTTTTGGTCTAAGTTCTACATGTAAATGGATTTACTGCCACCATTCTTTTTGCCATGGCTTCTGGATCCCTGACCTCTCTGAGTCATCTTGTGGTCAGTGGCATGTCACTGTTGAGTACTATCAAGAAGGGCTCATGAGTTTTATATTCTCTAAATTTGCCATCGTAAAGAATATATACTCCCTATTTTTATAATTAAGTGACAACTTAGATAGGTATACCTTTCTTTGATAAAGTTTCCTTCCCTTGGAACTTCATAAACACTACTTTAGTTTTTACTGGCATGATATATTACTGAGGAAGTCTAAGGCTGACCTCATTTCCTCTCTTACAGGTAATTTTTTTTTTTTTATTGGATAGAGAAGGACTTTTTTTTTTTTAGATTTTTTTTTATTATTATGTTATGTTAATCACCATACATGACATCATTAGTTTTTGATGTAGTGTTCCATGATTCATTGTTTGCGTATAACACCCAGTGCTCCATGCAGAACGTGCCCTCTTTAATACCTATCACCAGGCTAACCCATTCCCCCACCCCTTCCCCTCTAGAACCCTCAGTTTGTTTCTCAGAGTCCATAGTCTCTTATGGTACGTCTCCACCTCCGATTTCCCCCCCTTCATGCTTCCCCTCCGGCTATCTTCTTCTTTTTATTTTCTTAACATATAATGTATTATTTGTTTCAGAGGTACAAATCTGTGATTCAACAGTCTAACACAATTCACAGCACTCACCATAGCACATACCCTCCCCAATGGTCTATCACCCAGGCACCCCATCCCTCCCACCCCCCACCACTCCAGCAACCCTCAGTTTGTTTCCTGAGATTAAGAATTCCTCATATCAGTGAGGTCATATGATACATGTCTTTCTCTGATTGACTTATTTCGCTCATCATAATACCCTCCAGTTTCATCCACATGTTGTAAATGGCAAGATTTCATTCTTTTGGATGGTTGCATAATATTCCATTGTATATATATACCACCTCTTCTTTATCCATTCATCTGTCGATGGACATCTTGGCTCTTTCTACAGTTTGGCTATTGTGGACATTGCTGCTATAAACATCAGGGTGCACAAACTCCTTCGGATCCCTACCTTTGTATCTTTGGGGTAAATACCCAGTAGTACAATTGCTGGGTCATAGGGTAGCTCTATTTTCAACTTTTTGAGGAACCTCCATACTGTTTTCCAGAGTGGCTGCACCAGCTTGCATTTCCACCAACAGTGTACGAGGGTTCCCCTTTCTCTGCATCCCCACCAACATCTGTTGCTTCCTGACTTGTTAATTTTAGCCATTCTGACTGGTGTGAGGTGGTATCTCACTGAGGTTTTGATTTGGATTTCCCTGATGCCGAGCAATGTTGAACACTTTTTCATGTGTCTGTTGGCCATTTGGATGTCATCTTTGCAGAGATGTCTGTTCATGTCTTCTGCCCATTTCTTGATTGGATCAGTTGTTCTTTGTTGAGTGTTGAGTTTGAGAAGTTCTTTATAGATTTTGGATACTAGCCCTTTATCTGATATGTCATTTGCAAATATCTTCTCCCATTCTGTTGGTTGTCTTTTGGTTTTGTTGACTGTTTCTTTTGCTGTGCAAAAGCTTTTTATCTTGATGAAGTCCCAATAGTTCATTTTTGCCCCTGCTTCCCTTGCCTTTGGTGATGTTTCTAGGGAGAAGTTGCTGTGGCTGAGGTCAAAGAGGTTGCTGACTGTATTCTCCTTTAGGATTTTGATGGACTCTTGTCTCACATTGAGGTCTTTCAACCATTTTGAGTCTATTTTTGTGTGTGGTGTAAGGAAATGGTCCAGTTTCATTCTTCTGCATGTGGCTGTCCAGTTTTCCCAACACCATTTGTTGAAGAAACTGTCTTTTCTCCATTGGACATTCTTTCCTGTTTTGTCAATGATTAGTTGACCATAGAGTTGAGGGCCCATTTCTGGACTCTCTATTCTGTTCCACTGATCTATGTGTCTGTTTTGTGCCAGTACCATACTGTCTTGATGATTACAGCTTTGTAATAGAGCTTGAAGTCCGGAATTGTGATGCCGCCAGCTTTGCTTTCCTTTTTCAACATTCCTGTGGTTATTCAGGGTCTTTTCTGTTTCCATACAAATTTTAGGATTATTTGTTCCATTTCTTTGAAAAAAAAAAAGTGGATGGTGTTTTGATAGGGATTGCATTTAATGTGTAGATTGCCCTAGGTAGCATTGACATCTTCACAATATTTGTTCTTCAATCCATGAACATGGAACGTTTTTCCAATTCTTTGTGTCTTCCTCAATTTCTTTCATGGGTATTCTATAGTTTTCCGAGTCCAGATTCTTTGCCTCTTTGGTTAGATTTATTCCTAGGTATCTTATGGTTTTGGATGCCGTTGTAAATGGGATCAACTCCTTAACTTCTTTCTTCTGTCTTGTTGTTGGTGTATAGGAATGCCACTGATTTCTGAGCATTGATTTTATATCCTGCCACTTAACTGAATTCCTGTATGAGTTCTAGCAGTTTTGGGGTGAAGTCTTTTGGGCTTTCCACATATAGTATCATATCATCTGCAAAGAGTGAGAGTTTGACTTTTTCTTTGCCGATTTGGATGCCTTTGATTTCTTTTTGTTGTCTGATTGCTGTGGCGAGGACTTCTAATACTATGTTGAATAGCAGTGGTGATAGTGGACATCCCTGCCATGTTCCTGACCTTAGGGGGAAAGCTCTCAGTTTTTCCCCATTAAGAATGATATTTGCTGTGGGTTTTTCATAGATGGCTTTTATGATATTGAGGTATGTACCCTCTATCCCTATACACTGAAGAGTTTTGATCAAGAAAGGATGCTGTAATTTGTCAAATGCTTTATCTGCTTCGATTGAGAGGATCATATGGTTCTTGTTCTTTCTTTTATTAATGTGTTGTACCACATTGATTGATTTGCAGATGTTGAACCAACCTTGCAGCCCAGGGATAAATCCCACTTGGTCATGGTGAATAATCCTTTTAATGTACTGCTGGATCTTATTGGCTAGTATTTTAGTGAGAATTTCTACATCCATGTTCATCAAGGATAGAGAAGGACTTTTTTCTTTATTTTTGAATTTCTATAATTTAATATGATTTATTTCTATTTGGGCACTCTAAGTCAAAATTTCCAAATAAAACGGGCGCCTGGGTGGCTCAGTCGGTTAAGCGACTGCCTTCGGCTCAGGTCATGATCCTGGAGTCCCAGGATCGAGTCCTGCATCGGGCTCCCTGCTCAGCAGGGAGTCTGCTTCTCCCTCTGACCTTCTTCCCTCTCATGCTTTCTCTCTACCATTCTCTCTCTCTCTCCATAAATAAATACAAATCTTTAAAAAAAATTTCCAAATAAAACATATTTCTTTCAGTTTGCAGATTTAAGTCTTCCTACATGTTATTATCACTTTCCTATATATTATATCTATGAATGCTTTCTATTCTTTTGTTTGTTTGGAATCTTTACTAAGGGAACACACATTACCTTTATGCTCTTTCTTCCTTACTCATCCTTCTTATCCATCAGCATAGCTCTGCATTTTAAAAATCTCATTGCTTTTATCTCTGTGTTCATTTGGTTACCCCAAGCCCTTTATACAACATTAATTATATTTGATTTTAGCCGTGTCTGTTGTGATTCCTGTTATTATATCAGAAATTTATTTTTCTCACTTATACGTGCTTATTATATCAGAAATTATGTCTTTTAGTTGTCAATTTATTTTCTTAGTTTTATCATACTCTTTTGCTTTGTATTTTGTTGTTATATCATCTTTGAGCTATATCATATTTCCTCTTACCTTTAGTAACATAATTGAATTGCTTTACTAAGGTCTTTTATTTTATTTTTTTAAAGATTCTATTCATTGGGGTGCCTGGGTGGCTCAGTCATTAAGTATCTGCCTTTGGTTCAGGTCATGATCCCAGGGTCTTGGGATCGAGCCCCACATCGGGGTCCTTGCTCAGCAGGAGGCCTGCTTCTCCCTCTCCCACTCCCCCTGCCTGTGTTCCCTCTCTCACTTTGTCTCTCTCTGTCAAATAAATAAATAAAATCTTTAAAAGGTTTTATTTATTTATTTGAGAGAGAGAGAACACAAGCACAAGCAGGGGGAGCTGTAGAGGGGGAGGGAGAAGCAGGCTCCCCAACAAACAGAGAGCCTGACGCGGGGCTCGATCCCAGGACCCTGGGATCATGACCTGAGCTGAAGGCAGACGCTTAACGGACTGAGCCACCCAGGCGCCCCTAATGTCTTTTATTGTATAAAACAGTGGTAGGAAGTCAGCCAGTGCTCACTGCATTATGTGTTGTACTAGAATTTTTTTCTGTGGTATATTTGTATCATTTTTACACCACTTCTTTTCATCTTGCTAATGATAAATTTCGGTGCTGCATCCAGATCCTGTTGTTCTGATATGTAGTACAGGGTAATTCTCTTTGATATTTGATGTCCTTTTGACATAAGTGAATGTATCTTTCTGCAAATGTTCACCCTCTCCCTGGCTCCATGAGAGGAGAATAATTTCTTACCTTGTTGATTTTGAACTTCATTATGGGACATCTATTTTGTACCTTATGTTCCATTGCCAATGGAATGTGAGCAAAGATGTCATGAACAGAGGATTTAACTGTGCTTGCATGATGAGTTGTCCTCCTGAACTACCACCTTCTGCCGTGAGAAGACCATGCTCTGGGCAGTTGCCAGTCCCAGAATGTGGAGATATGTGGAGCAGATTTAAATTGTCCCCATTCTTGGGCCAATCTAAGACTCTGACAGCTAAGCCCAGGAGTATCACAGACATTTCTCAGACTTGTGAGTGAGAAAAATAAATGTTTTTTGAACAAGTTCAGATTGTATTGTTTCCTGAGGTTATGAGGTTGCTTGTTATTCAGCATTACTGCCACAAAATTTGATTAATACATCTTGCCACTTTATTTGGAAATACTTTTTTCCTCTCAAATTGATTGTTTTCAAGGTACTTTTACTAAGTGTTCAGACTATGAGAGTCGGAAAGGGGATAGTTTAGTTAAGGCTGGGACAGACCTAGGTAAGAGACTTATGTTCTGCTCTTTCTGGAGATCCCATGAAATGCCCTGTACCAGGGAGATATTCTGCTCCCAGGGCTTTAACAACTTCTCCACTTTAGCCTAGTACCATAGAAGATGGTAATTCTTGGTGGCCCTTCTTACTGACCTATGACCTTGAGGTGGTCTGCCTTGATATTTAGGGATTTTTACTTCTGGAAGTTTCCTCTGATCTTTCCCAGGGCTGCCTAAGCACTGGTTAATCTGCTTGCCCTCAAATTGGAAGATATAACTCTAAATTCTTAGACTATTCCTGAGACACACCTTCTTTCCTTGTCAATAGCTCTGTGGAACGAGAGTTAAAAGCCATACCATGTCACCTGCTTCTGCTTGGTCTTGGCATTTGTTTCTCCTCATCCTTATGACATGAGCCTGCTTGGTTGCCACAGAAGAATGTTTGCCAGTTTATTTTTATTGTTTATTCATTTGTTTATTTAATATATGTTCCTTTTATTAGGCAATGGAGTTGGAAACTTCTTGATCCTACTTTATTCTATGATCCTAACCTGGAATTCATTTATATATTATGTAGAAATGCCACATGGGAGACTTAGATTGTAGTTTTGTGTAGGAAGTACATTGCTTATTTAAAAAAAAAATCTAACAGAATTTCTTTTTTCTAAAAATATGTTCTAATATATATCACAATATATTTTGGGTCAATTTGAAATAATAATCCTTTTAGTACTACAAAAAAAAATCTAGAGGAAGTCAGTCTCTATAAATGTAAAAGGATTAAATATTGGCACTTAAATGGACAGATGAAGACATGAAAAAAATGCCATAGTTTTGGTGTTTTTAATGTCATACTATAGATTTTATACATTAAAAGTCAATAAAATGATGTCTGTTTTTAAAATTCATTACCGTATTACACTAGGCTGAAAATTATGTTTAAATTTTCTCATGCCTCTTTACTTACATCAGTTCACTAATGAATACTTCCTTAGGCCAGCTAACTTTTGATGTTATAACAGAATATGTTATTTTTGCTTGATTTAAACCTGACCCAATTTATTAAGAAGGTATGCTAGTGCATGACCTAGGAGTTTTCAAACACGCCATTAGGAATGAATGTAAGTATTTTTTATATTTAGTGCATCAGCAAATAGAGAAAATGGCTTAGCAGAAGCATCTTTCATCTAAAACTGGTAAAGGGATCTGTATCAATATTTGCTGGAATTAGAGTATAGTGGATTAGGTTATGCATTATGCAATGATAATATTTATTTTAGAAATTGGTCTTCTTTGCAAAGTAGAGTTTTAATGGGGAGTAAGGGAGGAAGTGATTATAATTCATATCAATTTTACCAGTTCTCTTGTATTATCCCAAAGCATTTGTACACTTTAAAAAAAAAAGCCTCAAAATTTATTCAGCAAAATGCAGGCAATCAAACCAAATGAAAGTGATCTGAGTAGCAAGTTATCTTGCTTATAATGTGGAATGGAAGCAAATAAGCATGAATAGAGGAAAGCTACCTCTTCTTGTTGGCTGGCATAGGGTCGTTTAGTATTTAAATAAACTTTAATTACTGGCAAGCTGAATTGTTCATTAATGGTTTGCCTGTAGCAACACAAATAGCACATTTAACAATGTTGTGAAAATACTGTAACACATCATCTTCAGTCAGGGATATTGCCTGGAAGTGCAATTTAATTTGATTTGCCCAGATCATTTATTAAAGTCAATGACAACAAAGGTTTTAAATTCTTAGCTTCTGAGTTTCTTTTCATTGCTTCTGTTTTCTGAACTATGCTGTCTTCAAAAGTGTGAAACTGAATAAAGGAGACCAAATTCAAAATGGAGTTGGGAGGCCAGAAGGGGGAGCTCTCCTACTCTACCACTGGTTATCAACTGTAGACCCAAAGAGGAAGAGGTACCTTGCATTCCCAGCAGGAAGAAGCCTATTTTACTGCTCCAGCAGGAGGAAAGAGGAATTTCTGCTTGGCCAGCAACAAGCTCAGCCAATAAGAAAATACCATAACACGGCCAATGAGCCCTCAACTCTTACTTTCTTCCTTCGATGGACTTTAATCCAAAGTGGACTCTCTCAACTTCTTCCTTTACTCTATAAAGTAACTTTCCTCTCCTTTGATCTCCAGATTTGCCTACGATTTGCCATAGCTTGCCAGTCCTGAATTGCAATTCCTCTGCTATTGTCAAATAAACCTATTTAGGTAGTAAAATAATTGGCTGTTTTACTTTTAAGATTCAAAAAGAATACGAATTTACAATACATTCCTGTGATTTCTTAATTAGCAGTGGGGAAGGTGGTACATTTGTTATAACGATGGAGTTGCTTGCTAGGATTGGTAGAGCCCAAATATTGTAAGCAAATTCTTCATGTTAGCTGGCCTTCTAGTGTGTATTCTGATTCATATTTTGAAGTGGGTCCATATACATTCCTTTCAGGTCAAATAGAGAACACTATATGAATTATTCTAGAGCATTTGGAAAAATTTTAAATTATTTAGATGTCTGATACAAAGAATTAGAAGTATATGTTTTATTTCAAGACTTTCTATACACAATATTTGATCCAAGTTCAAGGGATAACTCAGGAGTAAAAATAAATCTCCACTTAAAAGCTGACCTCTCTCTTCTTAACAGACAGTCTTGAGGGGCTCACAGGGTGGAGCTGTCACGGCACTGGGTTAACTGTGACATTTTGAAATGATTGTGGTTGTAGAACTTCCTGCAGGCAGTTGCTACTTGCTTTGTTAAATTGCGCACATTTTTCAGTCAAACATTTTCCTGGCTGCATCAAAGGTGTTGAGTAACTGTGTTAACCTTGGTGTATTTTGGCAATAGGAGATCAAGTAAAAGTCAATAAATGTCTCCCACAGCCCTGATAAACTCCAAGGGCACAAACAGAGGTGTTTATGGGCTGTAGGGGACAATTTGGTCAAGTATACGTTTTCCTTCAAATTGCTTATTGCCATTTTAGTGTTAGCAGAACATATTTTAAGTCACTTCCTTGACAGAACATATTGGTTGGCTTTGCGTAGGCTTCTGTGTTTTTATGAGACAGATGGCAATTACCCATTTTTGTGCACTGTTATCTTTTAGCTTTAAGTATCACATTTACTGGGAGCTGGACTTTAATTTTTTTTTCCATTTTGAGCAGTCCTACCTTATAAAATATCTTTATGAAGAAACGTTAAGATGGGTGCCTATGTAATTATAACATTAAATGGTGTAAGAGGGAAAAGACTTTTTTAAAAATGGATTCATTTGTAATGGGGTTGCTTTCTTTGTTTCCATTTCTCGTTTGGCTTGGGATTATTTTAGAAGGATAGTCATGGTTATTACAAATGCAGGTATATCCTAACTAAAATAAACCCTTCATGTTATTCTTTTAGCTTTTCAGAAGTAAAAAAAAAAAAAAATTAACAAATATAATTTAGGATTTTACTTATATTCATAGCACTCTTCTGAAAAAAATATGCTCTTATACAGAAGTTATAAAGAATATAAGCATATTAAAATATCTAATATTTTGAAATTTAAATATTAGTGAAAATAATACCTATTAGAAATAAAAGTTAAGAGGTGCCTGGCTGCTCAGTCAGTAGAATGTACGATTCGATCTCAGGGTTGTGAGTTTGAACCCTATATTGGGTGTAGAGGTTGTTTAAAAAAAACAAAACCTTAAAAAAAAGAACTAAAAGTTAAAATCTGTGATCTTTGAAATGAATATTCAAGCCAGCATAATTTAAATGAAATAAAATATAAGGGGTTAAATAATTCACGATTCACCTCTTTCTCTCAAGTTCTTGTAACACACACAAAAAAATGATTTTGTTTAAATTTTGGCATCAATTTTTGGAGTTTGGTTATAAATACTGACATGCAGTAAGTAATAATTATCTGGGGAGAATAAAAGGGAGATTATTTAATTTATTGAAATATATTTAATTTAAAGTAAAGCGATTTTTTTCCATCTACTTAGTGACTCTGAATATATTTAAATTGTTCTCAGGATTTCTGATAGGTGGAGCTTACAATACAATCTGACATCCTTTTTCTTAAATGTAGCATGTTTGTAATAATGAAGTTTGCATGATTATTTGATGAAACGACCATTCCTTTAGAAATGATAACAAAGGTTATGCAGTCCAGTTTCTAGATAAGACGATACCTAGCTAGCCTGGACTGCAGACAAACTTTATTCTAGAATTCATAGCCTCTATTAGCGCCCTGATCAATTTCCTAAGAAACTTGGCGAGTGCTCCCTTGAATCTAGCTCAGGACTGTTACAGCTCTGAGTTATTCTATGACCACTGCCTCCACTTTAGTCCCAATCACTTTCTGACCTGGTTCGTTATCTTTTGATTGGCATAGTATTGCTGAAATTGTCACTTCCTATTTGCCAAAACTAATGGCTTCTTCCTGATTCTTACCCTCTTATGCCCTTGTACCCTGTGAGGCTATGGACAACCTCTTCTTTCCCTTCCCTCTTCCGTGTCCTCAGTGACACTGGTTTTCCTCCTGGGACTGCCCTTTTCAGTCTCCTCCCGTGAAATCTCATCCACTGCCATGTTTCAACTCTCACTATACTCTGTTGATTCCAGAATTTTTATCTCTATCACTGATGTTTCTCTTGAACTTCAGATCGTTAGTTCCAATGCTTAGTTGATGGATATGGGCTCATGAATGTCCAGCAAGCATCTTGAAGATTACATGTTGTCATGTCTAATTTGCCATTTCACTACTCTTCACTTCTGCTTCAGGCATTCATGATCCCCTTCCCCCAACATTCAGCCTGGAGACCACAAAGCTCTTTTTATCGCCTCTCTTTCCCAGAACAGTACTACCAACAATCAATCAGTCATCACGTCTGTCAGAAATGTTTTTTGAGTGTTGTTCAGGTCTGACTTTTCCTTTCCATTACCTTTGCAATTATCCATTCCCTCTTGCTTGTTATCACTGCTGGACAGTTTGTCTTTCTGCTTCTTATGTTTCTTCTGCTCTAAACTCTACACTGACTCCAAAGTTTTAATCTTTCTAACGGGTTCAAGCAGGTCACTTTCTTGATCAAAAACTTTGGCCACTCATTTTCAAGAAAAAGTACATGCTCCTTTTTCCTGGTATTTGGGGCCTGGCACAGTCTGTCTTTACATATCTAGCTCGGGTTATCTTGTAGCACCTCTCTGCAGGCTCTGTGTCTCAGCTTTTATAAACACGTTGTGTTTTAAACATTTCACTCACAAAATTTTGTTTAAACTGGTATATATTTAGTTAGTTTATTGAGAAGTCACAAACCACTGGGGTATAAACATGTAGCAGCTTTATAGCTTTTATTTTTTCCCCAGTCAAGATCTCAATTTTTTTCTACCAAACCATCTTTGCTTCAGAAGAGTTACCTCTTTTAATGACATTGGCTAGCATCTAAAACATGAGGTGATTTCAAATAGTCTTATTTCATTTTAAAACTCAACTCTGGTGCACTGTTTTTTCATCCTCCTAATATAATATAGAAATTTGCTTAGGAGAAGTTTTTGGCCTCTCCTTGTTCTGCTCAGTGTCTATAGGATGCTGGTGCTAGGTGGTAGATTCATCCCACTCCATCAATACAGTCTCAGAAGAGCTCTTTATGCCTCCACGGTTTCTTGAAGGTTGGGACAAATTTTCTGACTGACTTCTAGATGTTAGCATCATCATCATCATACATTTTTCTGATATGTGAGCCTCTTTTTTCACTATTCTGGTGACCTCAAAAGGATCTGCCCTCCAGGGTCAATTCCTGAGCTTGTGAGAGTCTGTGGGAACCAGGATTTCAAGGGAGAATGGCCTGGCCCACCCATCGATTGGCAGTCATCCCCTGTACCACCTCTTTCCATTTATTTCTTCTCCTGCTTGGGTGGTAGAGGGAGATTGGCATGTAGCTCAGGTGTTCCCTAGATGGCTAATAAGGAAACAAAATACCTGTATCCATTTCTTATATGTCCAGGGCAAGACTGGCAAGAACACTGGCGTCCCAATGTTCATGAGTTATAGCTCCTTTCTCTAGCCCTTTGATGGCTTCTTTTTATGAACACTACTTCCCTAAAAGGAGAACTCTTCTTTTCTAATCCTGCACTGTCTGTTACGGTAGCCACTAGCTTCATGGGGCTATTTAGTACTTGAAATCTGACTGGTTTAATTGATATGTACTGTAAGTATACAACACACATTAGATTTCAAAGATAGGAAAAAATATATATATATAAAATTTCTGGGTTTCAACATATTATATATTATTTTTAGATACTATGATATTAAAATTAATTCCATGTGTTTATTTTTACTTTTATTAATATGACTATGAAAAAATTTAAATTACATATGTGGCTTGCATTATATTTCAATTGGATAATGCTGATACAGGGAATAGGAAATATCAAACTCTACAGGAAGCTACTATGATAATTTAGAATGTGTATACCTAGTGTTTTTTGTTTTTAGCTTTGATCTTTACTTACAAATCAGAGACCGCAGGAATAATCCCACCAACAGTAGCAAAGAAATTTGTTCTTTTTAAAATCTATTGAAGTTTTCCTCTGTTTACACTATTAGTCCTGAAAACATGGGTCAAGGATTGATTTGATCTGTATGTTGGGCCAACTGTTTATACCACCTAGGTTATAGTATCAGATGAAAGCCAAGGAGATATTTTTGAATAGAAATCTTAATGAACATTGAAGTGAACAGGAAAATATACACCATAATGAAAATCAACCAATGTTAAGGCTAGAAATTAATATTTTACTAGGAAATTTTGTGATAACTTTTGATGAAATGGTACAAGTTGTTTTATGTTTGTTAGTATTACCAAAATATCGCAATTATGTCTGTAAAGTAATCTAAAATACATCTTCTTCTGCAATTAAATCTGATTTCAAGTTGAACACAACTAACTGCACTAAAAAACATTGTTTAAATCTATTTTTGTGAACAGGGTGATAGGTTATATCGCTAAATGAAATGCTCATGTTTTCTTTTTCTTAAGTTAAAATGAAAACATTCTAAACATTTATAAATATAGGTCATTGTTAACCACAGAATTATATGAATTAATCTCTTTTTAGAAAGCCATAGAGAACTGTATGAAACAGCAAACTCTATCAAGGTAACCTCTATACCCTTATTATAGTCATTATGAAATATTTAAACACTTACTTAAAATGAAGTTGTCCTTTTCCTTCTGCCTAGATGTCATATCTTCTTGGTGAAAGAAATGTCTAAAAATATTCTCCTTCCCTATCTAATTGAGTGTATATGAGAGTATGTCATAATTGGTATTCTGATTGCACTCAGATTCCTCATCATACCCATTTTTGTTTCAATACTGTCATTATCATAGTTTTACATTATCATACTTAAAGCACTTATGATATATGCAGAGAAAGTTGTAAAAGACGAGAGTTGTAATTGTAGGTCTTAGAAAAAAATATACATGAGGGTTTCTGAGAAGGACATTTAACCATGAAATAATAAAAATAGAAAACACTGATAACCATAAATGACAATCTAAACAAGAAATGTAAAAATGATCTTTCAAATCCAAAATGGAGAAGTTTAGAATTTTAATACTATTTATCCAATCTATGTTATCTATCTTACACTAGTGGAAAGCTCTTACGTTTTTAAACTTCCACCATATTTCAGATAGGAAGCATAAAGAATAAGACAAGGTTTAGGTTTCATTTTTGTTCTTGTCCTGAAGGATTTATATTATAATGGACGATTCTTTGAAAGAATAAAGCACATGGTTGAGGAAGCTCTGTCACTCCTTTGCAGCTGCTTTTTTGAGCTGCTAACTGCTGACCACAACACACTGTTTAACATTGTCATTTCTTTTTAAGATGAATATTTCTAGGAAAGCTAAAATCGCTTTAAAATATATGTAATTTAGAAAGTAAGTACATAGATTTTATTCACAATAGTGTACATATACATATCATATTTATATACACATAAATATATATGAACATTTTTCAAAACAAAAATTAGATTTTGATCAATTCTGAAAAATAATCCAAAATTGTTCATGAGCCAAAGTACAAAGAGAAATTGAGCATTTGTTTTAATTTAGATAAGCAGGATAAAATATTGTGAGATATCAGAAGCTAAACTACAGAAAAAATGAAGTGAAATTACATGGCCTCTTAATATCTGTAAGAGGACCATAAAAGATCAGGAAAACAAAAAGCTTATGAAAACCTCTGAGCTTTTCCGACATCTGAGACTGAGAGCCCCATGATTATTACATGCCATCTTTAATTTCTACCAGATAAATATCCTGATTGTTTTTTATGCCCTTGATCAACCTAAATGTCTTAAAATGGTACCTCATCTTGAGGTTCTTTAAATAGTGAAAAAATTATAATTTATGATGTAATTTCGTCTTCTTTCAGAAAAATCTCTAAAATGGGACAAAATACTGATTTGGGAGGAAAAGTGATTGGTGATTCTTCAAGATAGATGATTTATTAGGTTTTATACTTATTTCCATTCTTTGCTTCAACAATTTTGTATCTCAGGTTGACAATCCTTTGAAAGTGGTTGACAAAGATGTGACTCCTGTTTTTGTGTACCTAGATTGGAGAGGAGGCAGTTATAGATTGGATATCAAAATTGTAAGGACCGGATTTGATATTAATCCTTCATAGTTAAAAAACAAACAAACCTAACTTCTCACTGTTACAGCACAAATTGCAGATTCCCTGGTGGCAGCCACTCAAAGAACAGACCTCCAGAATCTGTACTTTCAAATGCTCTCCAGGTAAAACTGAAATAGCCAGTTAAAAGCGGTCCTCAATGCATGCTGGGAAATCAGTCCTATAGGTGTTTTACATTCTAGCCTTATTTTAAAAAATGGTTCATGAGAAATTTACATACCTGAAGTTTTGCTTTCTCTCTTGGCTTTTATGGAGTATATTTAATATACTACATTATCTTAGTTGGTGACTTCAAAAACTGATGTTAATATTTTAGTTTTAGTGTTATATATTCAATGATATTATCCTCATACTTGACAGAATATACCTTCTTGTTTCTAGAATGCTTTGAAATCAACCAAATTAATTTAGGTACTTGAAATTATTTACAAGCAAACAATAGCTTCTGTACTTAAAGAGATATCATCAATTCCATCTTGTAAATATTTATAATCCCTTTCCTCTTCTCTGTCCCCTCTGCTATATCCTAGATAATTCCAACAATCTCCTAGGAAACCCTTTACCTCCAGTGCTTAATTATTTATTATAGTTGATACACAAGGTGTCTTTCTAGGGGATGTTGGGGAGAGGGAACGATCCCTTTCTCTGAGTAAAAGATCCTGCCTTTATTTATTTATTTTTTAAAGATTTTATTTATTTATTTGAGGGAGAGAATAGAGCGAGAAGAGAGAGAGAGAGCATGAACGGGGGGGAGAGGGGGTGAGGGGCAGAGGGAGAAGCAGACTCTCTGCTGAGCAGGGAGTGAGGGGCTCAATCCCAGGATCTTGAGATCATGACCTGAGCCAAAGGCAGATGCTTAACCAACTGAGCCATCCAGGTGCCCCAAAGACCCAACCTTTATAGCATGACACTCATAAACCTTAAAAATGCTTTCTGATCCTACCAGAAAGAGCTTTCTCCTTGCTATCGATCACATTATATTGTGGTTATTAATTTGCATGTATTATGGGAACCAGAATTGAGCATCTTTCTAATAGAATTACTTTTAGGTCTTAGGTAAAATACAAGTTAAAGACAAGAATTTTATCAACTTCATGATGTCCACTATGCTTTGTGATTATATAGCATCATGACCTAAGTCTAGTTTGAAGAAGTTGATTTCACAAAAATTTTATTTGTTCCAGTGTTGCAAGACAGATTCCATTCTCCTCCCAATTTCACACTTCCTCCTCATTGTACTGATCCAATTAATTGCCAGGGAGACTTAAGTGAATCTATTACTGTTTGAATGACCCTTAATATCATCATCTTGCTTACTATTCCCCTAACTTTCAGGCAGGTTGACATACCATAATTTAAAGACATTGAAATACCTATCTTGCATATGGTTCAGGGGAGTTGCCTTTTGTTTTACATTAGAGGAGACAAAACACTATGGAAGATTAAAATGAAGACTATAGTTGAGATATCAAAAAAATAAAGGTCTTAAAAGAAGAAAGCAAGCTATACTGTAAACGCAAAGTCCTTTTAGGTAGAGGTAAGATTGGAAAGTTTTTCCATCCACATGCCCTACAATTCTGTTTAAATCCTAGGACTATGCAAGATTTATATCATGTTAAAGAGGTAATATTAGGTTTCTCATTTCTGAATACCTTGAGGGGAGAAACTATGGACTACTTATCTTTGACTATTCCTAAAGGTATAATTCCAGGCTTTTCATGAATAAATGTTTGTTGAATGAATGTAATCCTACAAAAAGAAAAAAATCCCAATTTTAATCTTATCTATTTATTACCAACTACTTGACTTATCATATAATACTATTGTATGATCATATTCCTCAAATTATATGAGAAATCACTGAAGTAGATTAGAAGGCTGCAGCCTTTCAAAAATGATTAAGGACTTTTGTTTTAAATAGTTGTGAAATGGGTAATTTGGATCAATTCTTTCAGTAAGTATATAGATTCTGAAAAAATTTGTCAGATGTCTTGAAATCATCGAAGTTGTGAGAAGATAATGAAAGTTTAATAAAATAAAATTAGAAGCTTGGCAAGTTTGACTAACATAAAAGAGGAAGAAAGGAAGACAATATTAGGAATACAAAAAGGGAAATAAATAACAGATATAGAGCAGATTTAAAATATGAGAATATACTATATCAATTTATACCAATACATTTGAAAATCTAGATTAAAGTGAAAATTTGTAGGAAGGTAAAAATAACAAAATTTGAGAATCTAAATAGATTAATAATGATAGAAGAAACAAAAATGGTCCCTAAATACCAACCATCACTTCCCACTTCTCGCCCTGTCAAATGTATCAGTGTCTGGGAGCCCTGACAGTTGCTCTTATTTCTGCCTAAGTGTAACTCTTTTCTACATGATCTTTTGTTTCTATTTTTAAAAGATTATTTATCACATGATCTTAACATGGCAGAATCCACCTCACAATTCAAGTCTGAACTCAAGTATCATTAGATAAAGAAATCTCATCTGGCTGTATTTTCTAATTTTGTACTATCCCTATTGTCAGATCTTTCTTCATTGAGCCGATGTTTGATTTTCTTCATGGCCCTTGACATTATCTGAGGTTATACTAACTTTTTTTTGGTGGGGGACAGATTCCAGCTTTTTTCATTTTTAATTTGTTTCCTTACTTGTGTATCATGTCTTCTCTCCTACAAATAGTGCCACAAAAGCAAGGACTTCATCAGTCTTTTTCATTCCTTTATCACTAAGATTTTTATCCCCAGAACATAGTCTGGTACATTATAAGGATTCAATAAATAATTATTTTTTGAATGAATTTCAATTAAAGTAGGAAATAAAATGAGTATCTTTGATAAAATTATGGTACAACATTAGAGTGGAGATTCTAGCCAATGAAATAACACAAAGAACAGGAATGGTAGTTAACAGTGTTGGGAAAGATGAGATAAAAATCATTATTTGCATATGTCATTATTGTCAGCTAAGAAAAAAACCTAAAGAATTAATCCACAGCTATTGAACCCAGTGAGAGAGTTTATCAAGATGAGCCCAGTAAAAAAGTTTGTCAAAACAAATCAACACACATGCAAAATCAAGTTTTGTTGTATAGTAATAATAATTAAGAAATACCATGGAAAAGCATGGCATTCTCAATAGCAACAAATATTTTAAAGTACTTAGGAGTAAGCCTAACAAGAAATGTACAAGAATTTTATGGAAAAAACTGAAAGCTCTTACTGATAGCTTTAAAAATCCTAAGTAAATGTAGAGTTATTCTATCATTACAGATAGAATGACTTACTATTTTAAAGACTTTGCACATTAATCTGTATGATCAATTCAATTCCAAGAGAAGTCAGAACAGTATTAATAACAGGACTTGAAAGTTGATTCTAAAATTCATGTCAACAATAAATATGGAACAGTAGCTAAAGTAACAAATAAACTTGGTGGTTGGTAAGCATACCCTACTAAAACTTAATACTTTGTAAAACTGTATAATTGTAATGTTTTTGATGCAACACCACACATATATGAGTCTGGAAATAATTCATCAAAATCTGGAGATTGAGTAAATAATGAAGATAGATTTTTAAATGAATGAAAAAGACAGACTAATTTCTAAATAGTATTGAGGTTACCATCCAGTATATAAAAAGTACTTGTGCAGGAAATTAAGGAAATTATCAATTATGAAAGTTTGAATCACCCAATAGAAAATTGTTGAAAAATATAACAAAATAGATGAAGCGATGATTGCAAAGGACAGTATGTGAAGTTTAGCACAGTTTATGCAATAATCAAGGAAATACAAATTGACACAGTAAGACACTCTTCTTCTGTTTGATCTTTACTGCTTTGGGCAGGCTTTCCTACTGTTTTGTGGTTTGGAGTTTTAGATAACTCCTGTTTCACTGAAATTAAATATGCATTTCTGTTTCTAATGCTCCTTGTAGGTTTGAGATTTCCACCATTTTAAATTGGGAAGTCAGCACATTATTCTTGGACTTTTAAAGTTGATAATGAAATATTAATGAAGAATTCAATTATTAAAGAAAAAACAAAAAGCTGATTTATGGGTCAAGAATTATGTTCAGGTAAAGAATTGACTTAAGTAAGTCAATCAGAGAAAGACAAGTATCATATGATCTCACTGATATGAGGAATTTAAGAAACAAGACAGGGGATCATAGGGGAAGGGAGGGAAAAATAAAACAAGACAAAACCAGAGAGGGAGACAAACCATAAGAGACTCTTAATCTCAGGAAACAAACTGAGGGTTGCCAGAGTGGAGGGGGGTGGGAGGGATGGGGTGGCTGGGTGATGGACATTGGGGAGGGTAGGTGCTATGGTGAGCACTGTGAATTGTGTGAGACTGATGAATCACAGACCTGTACCCCTGAAACAAATAATACATTATATGTTAATAAAAATTTTTTTAAAAAATTGACTTAAGATTTGGTAGTCTTAATTTGAAAATATGCTGGACCATAAATACAAAATTAGTTGCAGTTTCATTTGTGCAATTCCTACAAAAGTTGTTTCTCTAGAATTGTAAAGAACTTTTAGATCATATGAAGTTATCATCTAGAAAAAAGAATGCATTTATAATAAAAATTAGCTTAGTACTTCAACAAAGAAAAACTGTTTAGTGACAGTGTGAAATTTATCTACAGAGCTTATTAATTATCAGTCTTGCTACATTTTAAGTCAGTTATTTTGCACATACTTAACACTATGGATCATCTACAGTCTCAAAGAACACACAGAAACCTATTATAGGTATGTCAGAATATCCATAGAAAGTTAACTTTCCTTTTAGTAGTAACAGGGAGCAAAGTAAACTAATAGTAATTAAGGTGTCAGGTAGTAATTGCATTTGCCTCCAAATAAACCATCAAGTCCCAATAAGTAATTAAAACAAGCAGTCTTTCTCAAAATGCAGTAGTTAGGGAGCTGTGATTAAAAATTTCTAGGAGTCATTATTGGATTATTTTCATTTTTGTAAAAAAGACATAATGTGGAGTATACCTTTTTTAAATTTTTAAATGTACAGTACAGTATTGTAGACCAAATGCACATTGTTGTACAGCAGGTCTCCAGAACTTTTTCATCTTGCGTGATTGAAACTCTAACCAATTGAACAGGCACTCCCCATTTTTCCCTCTCTTCAGCCCCTGGCAATCACCATTAGATTTTCTGCTTTTAAGAGTTTGGAACTTTAGATACGTCATTTAAGTAGAATCATGGGATATTTCTAACTTCTGTGACCAGCTTATGAAACTTTTTTTTAAAGATTTTATTTATTTATTTGAGAGAGAGAGAATGAGAGATAGCATGAGAGGGAAGAGGTTCAGAGGGAGAAGCAGACTCCCTGCTCAGCAGGGAGCCCGATGTGGGACTCGATCCCAGGACTCCAGGATCATGACCCGAGCCGAAGGCAGTCGCTTAACCAACTGAGTCACCCAGGCGCCCACCAGCTTATGAAACTTAGCATAATGTCCTCATAGTTCATCCATGTTGTCACGTATGACAGGATTTACTTCATTTTTAAGGCAGACAAATATTCCATTCTATGTATAAACTACATTCTCTTTATTCAGGCACCCATCAGTGGACATTTAGGTTGTTTCTACCTCTCAACTATTGTGAATAATGCTGTAATGAATGTGGAAGTACAAATATCTCTTTAAGATCCAGATTTCAGGGCGCCCGGGTGGTTCAGTCGGTTAAGCGTCTGCCTTCAGCTCAGGTCATGATCTCAGGGTCTTGGGATCGAGTCCCACATTTGGCTCCTTGCTCAGCGCTCAGCTGGGAGCCTGCTTCTCCCTCTCCCTCTGCCTGCCACTCTCCTTGCTTGTGTGCACGCACTCTCTCTCTGTCAAATAAATAAATAAAATTAAAAAAAAATCCAGATTTCTATTCTTTTGAGTAATACCTAGAATTGGAATGGCTGGATCATATGGTAGTTCTATTTTTAATTTTTTGAGGAACCTCTATACTGTTTTCCAGAGTGGCTGCCCAATTTTCCTTTCTTTCTAACAGTGCACAAGTTTTTCAATTTCTCTTCATCCTCACCAACACTTATTATTTCCTGTTTTTATTTGTGTTTTGTTTAATGGCCATCCTAACAGGTGTGATGTAATATCTCATTGTGGTTTTGATTCATACTTACCTAATGATTAATGATGTTGAGCCTCTTTTATTTACTTATTAGTCATTTGAATGTCTTCTTTGACCCTTTTTAAATCAGGTTATTTGTTTTTGTTTTTTGCTAATGAGTTGTAGGAGTCCTTCATACATTTTGAATCTTAACCCTTTATCAGATACATCATTTGCAAATACTTTCGCCCATGTCTTAGTTACCTTTCATTCTATTGTTTCCTTTGCTGTACAGAAACTTTTTAGTTTGATGTAATCCCACTTGTCTTTTTGCTTCTGTTGCCTGTGCTTTTAGTGTCATATCCAAAAAATCATTTCCAAGACCAATGTTATTAAGTGAGATTCCCCCTCTGTTTTCTTCTATGAGTTTTATAGATTCAAGTTTTGTGTTTCAGTCTTTAGTCGATTTTGAGTTTATTTTATGTTTGGGGGGACATAAGCATCAACATTCATTATTTTGTATGTGGATATCCAGTTTCCCTAGCACCATTTATTGAAGAGATTATTCTTTTCCCATTGTGTAGTCTTATTACCCTGTGTGGTTCCATATAAATTTTAGAATTATTTTTTCTATTTCTGCAAAAAATGCTATTGGGATTTTGATAGGGATTGCATTGAATCTATAGATCACATTGTAGGTTACATTGTATTACTTTCATGACATTTTAACAATATTAAATCTTTCAGTTCATGAAAGTGGAATTTCTTTCCATTTTTTGTGTAATCTTTAATTTCTTTCAGCAATGTTTGATAGTTTTCAGTGTACAAATCTTTCGTCTCCTTGGTTAAGTTTATTCCTAAGTATTTTATTCTTTTTGATGTTTTTTGTAGATGGGATTGTTTTCTTAAATTTCCTTTTCAGATTGGTTGTTCTTAGTGTATGGAAATGCAAATCAACTTTTACATTTTTATTTTATATTCTGTAACTTTGCTGAATTCAATTGTTAGTTCTAGTAGGTTTTTTTTGTTTTGTTTTTGATTTTTTTGTGACATCTTAAGGTTTTCCACATATAAGATTATGTCATCTGTAAAAAGGATTAATTTACATTTTCCTTTTCAATTTGGATGCCTTATCTTTTTTTCTTTCTTTCTTTTTTGTCTAATTGCTCTATCTAAGATTTCCAGAACTATGTTGAATAAAAGTGGTGAGGGTGGGCATCCTTGCCTTGTTCTTGATCTTAGAGGAAACACTTTCACCATTGAGTATGGTTTTAGCTGTGGGCTTTTCATATGTGGGCTTTATTATGTTGAGGTAATTACCTAGTACTCCTAGTTTATTGTTTTTATCATGAAAAGGTGTTGAATTTTGCTAAATGTATTTTTCTGCATTTAATTGAGATGATCATGTGATTTTTATCTTTCATTCTGAGGTGTGGTATGTCACATTGATTGATTTTCATATGTTGAAACACCCCGGCATGCCAGGGATAAGTCCCACTTGGTCATGATATTATGATCCTTCTCATGTGTGGCTGGATTTGGTTTTTGCTATTATTTTGCTGAGGAGTTTTGCATCTATCTATCAGGGATATTGGCCTATAGTTTTCTTTTCTTGTAGTATTTTTTCCTAGCTTTAGTATCAGGATAATGTCCTTACAAAATGAGTTTGAAGGGTTCTTTCTTCTTCAATATTTTGTAAGAGTTTGAGGAAGATTGGCATTAATTCTTCTTTAAATGTTTGGTAGAATGCCCCACTAGAGCCATCCTGTCCCAGGATTTTCCCTGTTGGAAAGTTTGTTTCCTGATTCAGTCTTCTTACTAGGTATAGGTCAGTTCAAATTTTGCTTTTCTTCACAATTCAGTCTTGCTAGGTTGTATGTTTCTAGGAAATTACCTATTTCTTCAAGGTTGTCCAAATTGTTGGTGAGTAATTGCTCATGGTAATCCCTTGTGATCTTTTAATTTTTGTGGTATCAGCTGTAATTTCTTTTTCATTTATGATTTTATTTATTTCAGTCTTCTCTCTTTTTTCTTGGTCTAGTTAAAGGTTTATCAGTTTTGTTAATATTTTTTTGTAAAACTCAGGTTGATTTTTTCCCGTTTTTCTATTCTCTATTCCTTTTATTTCCACTCTAATCTGTATTATTTTCTTTCTTCAGATAATTTTAGCCTTAGTTTGTTCTTCTTTTTCTGTTTTTTTTGAGATGTAAAGTTAGGCTGTTTATTGAAGATCCTTCTTTCTTAATGTAGGTGTTTACTTGAACTCCCCTCTTATGTAAATTTCTTTCCCAGTACTGCTTTCGTTACATCCCATAAGATTTGGCATGTTGTGTTTTCAACTTCATTTGTCTGAATGTTTTCTAATTTTCCTTTTATTTCTCTTTGACCTTTTGGAGGCCAAGCAAAATGAACTAGAGAAGAAGTAGGCTAGACCAATGATACTGTGTGTGTGTGTGTGTGTGTGTGTGTGTGTGTGTGTGTATTCAAGACCTGCAGTGAACCATGTTACATTGAGTCCACTGTGCATTATTAGTAAGTGGAAATCAACCAGCCATAGCCTATTCAAGATAAATGATTACCAAACATAAAATTACCTAATCCAACTGCAGTAAATTTCCTTAATATACACATTACTCACACACTTATTCTTTTGGAATGGTGAGAAACATTTACACTGTGCCTTAATCTCTAGAAAGGTGCTTGCAAAGTTTCTTGTAGGTGTGAAATCTCCCTCTCTTGATTATGAGATTACCACTGAGCATTTGATCCAGTGTGTGGGATTTTCATGCCACTAAAAAGGCAATAAATCAACCAACCAACCAACCAGGATATTGTATTGGCTTGGATGATTCATTTTGAATATCAAAGGGATATTGAACTCTTGCTAATAATGTAGCAGAAATAATACTCTTTGGAACAGAAGTGATTCTCTGGGGTACTTTGTGTTAACTTTCATGTTGTACAAGACAGGAAACATCATAATCCAAAAGCAGAAAAACGATTGAAGATTTGTATCCTTCATGAATACAGGTTTGACTTACTTCACAAGGTAAAGAATCCCAATCAGCTGAAAGGTTGGTTCCAGGGCAGGAGACCATAAAATGTATACAGAAAGATAAGTCATAAATATCAACTATGTGACCCATTATGAAGCTGTTACCTGAGGCAGTTTTGCATATTTTACTTCCTTTTTTCCCCTCTCTCATTGTTACTCTTTTTGTTTAATGATGTTGTTCATGGCTTTTAGTTTTCAAAATATTCAAATGTACATGTTGCTGAATTTGAGGACTAATTAACATTGCCAAAGGATGGACAGTATGACTGTCACTCATAGAAATGGGTATAATGATTGCTAGAATTTTTGTCTCCCATTTTTAGGGAGAGGGTGAGACTGACTTTGATTGTGTGAAAGATAGATGCATCCTTTACAGCAAAGTATTATTTTACTGTAGTTGTATTGAAGGTCAAATATGTGAGGAAGAATCTTTATAAACGCTGAGTAACTAAAGGAGTTGATTGATTCAGTTATTAATCTATCATTTCTCAGCCCCAAATCCTTCCTGTGTAACTTTGCTCGGTGATGTGGGGCTAAGACTCTTCAAGCTACATTTTGTCAATGCTAACTTTCTCTTAGATTCTTTCAATGGGATAGAATGAAGGAAGTTGGAAGGTAGCAAAAGGGGGAAGTAAATTACTACTTCCTACTTAATTGTGCTTATCAGCCTGTTCCATCAATTGATTTTTATCAAAAACAACAGAGATTGATTCCAGCAGTAGTTGCTGGCAATTTCTGCCTTTTCCGGCACTTCCAAGAAGTCTTCCACATCCCTCCACCTCTGAAATTCCAGCCACAATTAGGCTACCTTCTCTTCAGCAGGTTGAATCCCTACTCCCCAAGTCTCTCCTCAAAGTACCTGAGATAACCACTGCCATTGGACAGCATTTGTCCCTCAGAGATGTAGGTCTCAATTCTGGGATGCCCTTCTTCAAAGCTCTGGAATTACCAACAGAAACTTGGTAGTGCCTTCTCCTCAAAGGTTTGAATCCAGCTCCATGAGACCCCTTCTCCAAGCTTCCCCAAGCTTCCAAGTTTTGATCGCCTTAACTTCTCCCCTTTGTCTCTCAGCCATAAGGAAAGTACTCACTTCCTGCACATATTATCTAAATCTTACCTCAGTGTTATTTGCTCTTTTAGTCCTAAATACCCATTTGTACAACTATTTATAACACATTATTTCTGTTAAAAGAAGTAGTTTTTTTTTTCTTTCAGTGGACACTGCTTAATGTTACAATCAGGTATTAAGAAGGCTATGTTCAGTTTTCTACTATGTTTGCAGATCTATTTTCCTTTCATTTCTGTCATTTCTAATATCGGCCCAATGTCCTTTTGTACATGTACATTTAGAATTATTGTTTACATTTTAAATTCTTTTCTATTTCATTTCTGTCATTTTTAATATCGGCCCAATGTAATTTTGTACATATACATTTAGAATTATTGTTTACATTTTTAATTTTTTTCTAGTGGGCATATGGTTCTTTCATTATTATATTTTCTCTTTACAAAATTCCATGCATATTTTATTCTTTAAAATGAACTGCTGTTAAGAACCTAACTGTTGTTAGGTTCTTACCTCATAATGTCAAAATATAAATTTTAGAAAAAAGGCACAATACATTTATTACTATATAGTCAAAGTTGCTATAAAATAAGGGCATACATTGTTATGAATGGTTAGAATATTTTCAGGTAAAACTTCAAAGAACTTTTAATATGTGGTCAATTCTCCAGCTGCATGATGGTAGAGGACTTAAGGTTGGTGTATTTATTTTGCACTGAGAATGCTCTAAGATACATATTATGTATTTGATTCTATAATAATGAGCACATCTTTTTAATGTCTATTTGCTGTGTGGTGGTAGAATAGGAGCATTCTGCAAGTTTTAGCTTCATCAAAACCTACTGTAAAATTTTTGAATTAATGGATCACTGAGGTCATTGAGAGTAATGATTCTATAATTGAGTTATCATATTTATTATTTTTGTATTCTTTATATTTTTTTCTCCTGCTTTCAACCATTCTGTATCTTTAAAAATTTTGTTATTTTCTCTCCTTCCAATTGGTGTCGAGAAAAAAAGATTACCATTCTTCCATCTTAAAATCAAATTCCAACTGAATTTATTTTAATACAGCTTCCCCCCACATATTAGTGATTATGATTCTATAGTTCTTCGGAGAAAATTTAATTGCATTGCTTACCACTTTTATTTTGTAATTTATTGTTTTGTAACTTTGTAATTTATTTTTAGTTAAACACTGTAGTTATGGATAAATAAACCTTTAATGAGTGATATTTTTTAAGATTTTATTTATTTATTTGAGAAAGAGAGAATGAGAGACAGAGAGCACAAGAGGGAAGAGGGAGAAGCAGACTCCCTGCTGAGCAGGGAGCCTGATGCGGGACTCGATCCCGGGACTCCAGGATCACGACCTGAGCCGAAGGCAGTCGCTTAACAAACTGAGCCACCCAGGTGCCCATAATGAGTGATTCTTCTAACCAAAATTTCTGAAGCAATAATATTTTTTATCCTGAAAATAGATTACGTTTTGTTTCAGGAAAAAATGAAGAACAAGCAATCTAGGGCCTAGGAATTGGATTATTCTCATGAAAGAGTCTTATGTGAGGTTCACTGATCAAGAATTCCATCTGTTACTTTATAAACTGAGTGAACAGAAAGGTGAATGTTTAAAAATATTTTTTTAACAATAAGAATTTAAGCTTAGATATGAACATTACATTCTATTTCATTTTTATATTTCAGTGATTGTGTATTTCCTTTGTAAACTTAAATTACACATTAAAAATTGGCAATGCCATTCTATTTTTAAAACAATAACCCTTTTCCTTTTAAAGATGGAATATAAGGGTTTCTATTAGTTCAATAATCAGATTTTAGTTTCTACCTCTAGGCATGGGCAAGGATTTGATACTTTTTTTTTTTTTTTCAATTTTATGGAGAGAAGAGTGCAGCTCCATGAAAAGTGATAACAAAAATAACAGTGCAGTGCTGGTTGGGAGGAAGCATTTTCTTTTTCAGAAATCAATAGGAAAAGAGAGTGATCCTATTTTTCACCTGAGGCAAATCACTGTTACAGAACAGAAGAATGCTCAGCTAGTAGGAGCAGTGACACGTACTTCCACCAGCCACTATTCAAGGTTAGGAGCAATACCCAATACCGGGGAGAGGCTAATTAAATTAATTCTGTGGGAAAGTGACAGGGTGACCGAGAGCAATCTGAGTGCTCCATGCCTTTCCCTCTACCCTCTGTTTTCAGCATTGCCCAGTCATCTCTCTTTAGCATCTCACTCACATACTCAATATCTGGTGTGTGATACCTGTTTCCTCCTGGTCTTCTTGTTTCTGCTGCAGTGTGAATATTTGGCTGTTCTATGACTGATGAGTGCAGCAGGAAAGAGACATAATTGCTTTGACGATGTGGCAGTAAATGGATACTCCCTTTGGAAACTCAACTTGCTTCATTTAGACCCAAGCATGCCAGGCAGATGCAGATGATCAATTCACAGCACATGATACGAGTGAATATCTTTCTCTTTTATGTTCTGTTTTCAATGTAATAGCAAACTAACATCTGTTGTTCTGCACATCGCAAATCTGTTCTTTTCAATGTAAAGGTTTGCTGAGCATCGATATTTTACTAAGAATAAGAAGTGTGTGGCAATTAGACTACACCACATTTTTATGTCAAATTCAAATGTTCTTTGCAAAGGTCATTATTGTGTGTGTGTGACCTACTGAGCTGTTTTACTATGATAGATGTAGTTACAAAGTAAAACCGTTTAACTGATGATGTTCTGGGGAGTGGGTAAAGCAATAGAGAAGAGAAGAAAGGTGACTGTTTTTTAAGGGATAATCCTGTGTTGTCAATAACATCTCATATATTCTTTGAGTCTGCTCTTTACAGAGCACTTTTGTTCCACATAAGAAATGCTTCTCAACACTTTACTAATGACTATCTGCTGTGGAATTGTTTGGGGTATCTGTGAGCCTTACTAGCTTTAAAGATAAACTCATGAATGAAAAGTAATAGTATTAGGATTTTTCTCTGAACGGGTTGCAAGTTTCTAAGTGCAGTAAAGAAATATTACAATAGATATAACAGGAAAAATCAAGAGTGTGAAAAAATTTCACTTCAACATGACTGATATTTTTAAGGGTTAGTTTATATGTTTAGGCAGTGGTGTAAGTAAGTCTACATAAAAAGCACCTGTTAATTTTATTTTTTCTGATGAAAAAATCTTGATTGCATTACACGTCTTCATCTTTTGCTGGCATTAACTTTGCTGGCTGCAAAAAGGACATGGTGAAACAGTATGACTTAGAGATACATAACGTTACACTTAGAAAATCCAACTCAACGTGCATCTTCGGTATCTTCCATGCGCTACCTTTTTCTGTGTGTGAAAACAGTTTTTTTTTTTAATTGAAAAAGCATATCCAGATGTATAAAAATTGTATGATTATTAGAAAAATCTTTTATTCATGTGACTCTACATAGTGTATTCCATGTAACTGTGCTGATATATTTGCAACCATGTACTGTCTTTTTATTTTATTTTTTAACTTTTATTTATTTTTTTTAAGTAGGCACTATGCCCTGCTCATGACCCTAAGATCAAGACCTGAGCTGAAATAAGGAGTCGGCCGCTTAACCAACTGAGCCACCCAGGCACCCCTGTACTGTCTTTTTAAAATCAAAATAATAGAGAACAAATACACCTGAATATAAAATAAGTCAATAATAATAATAATTCTATTATTCTTGGTTCCAATGTTTTATTCAGCTGAAAACTCTCAAATTCTGAAATCCATTTGAAGCAGAACATTATTTTTAAGGGTACAATAAATGATGTATTTTTTTATTTGTAAGTAAAAACTGTTACTACATAGAAATCTTTAAAAATAGGATCTCTCATTAGTTATGGCCTGAATCTGTGGCTTTGGGTGTTATGTCCTGCAGTCAGTCCATTTTTCAACCTTACAATTCAACAGTATTTTGCTAAAAATTCTTTTTTATCTAATAGCTTGTGTGTAGGGTACCCGTATGTGTACATCCTGATATACTCAGGAGATTTGTAAATTATAAACTGTAGAAAGAATTTGGAGAATTAACCTAAACAAGAAAAAGTTGGAAGATTGAAAATTTCATTCCTTGATTTAATCAATAAAAATGAAACACCTGTTATACCATAGTATAAAATAATAATAAGAAGAAAAGTCAAGAATATGGCACTGTATTATTGAGGTTTCCAAAGCTATCAAGCATTCCTGTTGAGAATGATTGGACCTATCAAGATATAAAAGAGCAGCTGGGGACATTTGAAGTGGCGATTTATATTTTGTGCAACCCTAGCCAGAGATGTGAGCAGCAGTATGAAATAGTAAGAGGATGTTTAAATCAAGCCAGGATGCTCAAAAAGCTATCAAAAAGACATGTTAGTATAAAATGGTATCTTAATATGATTAAAGATACAGCTGTTTAAATGAGATATTTACAATTTCACTTAATAGTTATTCAAAAAACTATAAATAACGTTCAATATTTAAACTACTTTTGTTTACTTTAACTTTGAATATGCAATTAGTGAATATTACATTGATATATGTTTTAAAGATGACCAACAGTTTGAAATAGAAACTGTAGCATTGTATAAATCAATGTTTATTCACTTGACGTGTGCTCTATTTGAGTAGAAGATCATCTTCATCCAGATTAAATAACTCACTGGGAGGGAGGGAGGAGGAGGAACCCAGGGAGTCTTTAAGTTTAATTTTAAAGGTATTTTACCTATGGATAGTGGTAGAAATTAATGCTCATTGTGGTAATTCAGTTTGAAGAATATATCAAGGTTCTTAGGGATTATCTCTGTGCATTCTTTTAAAAATGCAACATCAAGTTTATTTTTTTAAAGATTTTATTTATTTGAGAGAGAGAGAATGAGAGATAGCACGAGAGGGAAGAGGGTCAGAGGGAGAAGCAGACTCCCCGCTGAGCAGGGAGCCCGATGTGGGACTCCATCACGGGGCTCCAGGATCATGACCTGAGCCGAAGGCAGTCGCTTAACCAACTGAGCCACCCAGGCGCCCCAATGCAACATCAAGTTTAGCAAAATACCAGAAAACATACTTTCTATTAGGATACCCACATTATTCTGCTCTCCATCTAAATGTTTGGTATACTGAGAATCCAAGTTGCTATCTAGAACTTATATGACAATTGGTAAGTATTCCTAGAGCTACTTTGAAATGTTGTGTAGTTCCTGTTTCTTCACTGTGAGCTAAATATTGTGTGTAAATAATTGTGTTAGCTCTAACTCTGCTTTTACAAATAACCAACTGAAAAAAATTGGGTAATTAAAAACTTTGCCCAAACATCGAAATAATACATACAATTAGTATCCTATTTGCCAAAACTTCAGCTATGGTGTATTCAATAATGGGATTTTATACACCCGATTTCAAAGTGAAGTAAATTCTTAATTACCTTGAGTGGATCATACCTGGAATTGTTTCTTTCATTACCAAGCTTACTGTACTATTATGGAGTAATTGTGTAAAGGTGTAAGTATTTTATGAACTATTAAGTAGAAGAGGAAGATAATTTGAGATGGCTTTTTAATTTTTCAATATTCTGCTTTCTTTTATTAATTGTTGTCTGCGTGGGAATCTGAAAGTATCCTAGTCTGTATGTATTACTCTATAGTTGAGAGGTTTTAAACCTGCTCTCCATCATGACATAGAATATATCTGACTGATGAATTTGGAAACTGAGGTTGAGGGCAGTTCTCCAGGGTAGAACCTGTATCATCAGTCCCTCTTTTCCCATTAAATAAAGCAAACTGAATGCAACCAAGGGAGGGTAATGTATAAGACTAACCTTGAGCCATGCTAAAACAATGTTTTATAGTAAAGTAAATTATCTCACAAATTTTGGCACTTTTAGTATTATTAGGGACAGATTATTTATGGCATTCATTGCATTCTGACACTGGATGAGAAGTTCTGATAAAATTGTCCATGGTTTTTCCTTTGACATTTTTTTGGTCACTTTTGATTCTTGGCTGCTATGGTTTGACAGTGGTATATCTTTTAATTTAAAATAATGGTCAGACACACATTTGGAATGGCCTGGTCAGCCGGAATATGCTGCTGTCGAGAATCCTTCAGCTGAAAAATTCCTTTTTATTCTCCACTAAGGTAATATTTAATTCACTGCGGCTTTTTTTTTTCTGAAGATTGCCCAAGTTTCCTCCAAAAGTGAACGTGTGTCTCAAAGATGTTTCATTCACAGAAGGAATTTAAATACTACCAAATTTATAGAGTAATTGCAATTGGGTTGAATAAATTGCAAGAGTTCCTGACCTTGGGGGGAAGTCATCGTTTCTTGTAAGTAAACATAATGTAAGGTATGATACAAAGTGTATGCTGAAGGAGGTCATTGTGAGAGTATGTGACCTCTGGTTGACCTGCGAGCTGGACACAGGCAACGAGAGGCTCTTCACCCTCTCCCTTGTCTTTGAAATATACATTCTGCCCACCATTCCCACGCTAGCAGCTGTTTCAAGAATATAGATTTGAGGGTGCCTGGGTAGCCCAGTTGTTTAAGCTACTGCCTTTGGCTGAGGTCATGATCCTGGAGTCTTAGGATTGAGTCCCAAATCGGGGTCCCTGCTCAGCAGGAATCCTGCTTCTCCCTCTGACCCTCCCCCCACTCTTGGGAGCTCTCTCTTATTCTCTCTCTCTCAAATAAATAAATAAAGAGATGAGAGAATAAGGTGTTGCTGAGGCCATCTAGACTGAATATCTGACTGAATCCTGTTAAGTCCTCTATACAAATGTTTAAGGTTCTGGTGAAGGGGTGCAGAGATCTGCTTGCCCTCCAGATGTTGTGTCCAGGGGCCAGTTTCAGGTTTCACCAGGGAAGCTCCTGAGGTTGCCAATCAACAGTGTGCTTCAGGAGTGCAGGTCATTTATATAGTTAATAATCATTTTTCTCTTATGTATAATTTTCTACGCAATTTGGTAAGCAGATACTAAAAGTCTAAAAATTGATAAACAAATCTTGTTTTTCTTCATAAAAATATCAAGTTTACCCCAAAGGAAAGAAAGAAAGAAATAAAGAAAGAAAGAAATAAAGAAAGAAGGAAGGAAAGGAAAGAAGGAAAGAAGGAAAAAAGAAAAAGAAAGAAAGGAAAGAAAGAAAGAAAGAAAGAAAGAAAGAAAGAAAGAAAGAAAGAAAGAAAGAAAGAAAGAAAGAAAGAAAGAAAAAGAAAGAAAGAAA
>NW_027397066.1:107894086-107923721 GCF_003265705.2 Callorhinus ursinus
TTTCTTTTTTTCTTTCTGTCTTTTTTTCCTTGAAAGGAGAAACCTTGAGATTAGTTTTCCCTTTTGGGTTCTTCCTATAATTACTTCTTCATCGTTGAGCTAGCATCAGAACTGGTGGGTAAAGAAAGTAAAAGTGAGAATGAGAGAGTGACCAGGCTAGTCACTCTTCCTTTATTTATATTAACGCTAATGAAGATGACATTGATGATAATGTTGAACGAATTAGCTTATATTTATCAGTTGCTTATTGTGGGCCAAGTGCCCTGCTCTACCTATATGATTTCATTTTATCCTTATATTATGGCACTGCCACTATTTTCCATTTTACAGTTGGGGAAACAGGGACTTGGAAAGTTTACTTAATTTTTCCAGGATCACAGAGTTAAAGCTAAATAACCAAACTAAGATATGAACTCTAACACTTCAATTTAAAACCAATTATTTTATGACATATCTGTAATACGTATTAAAAAGCAAAACAAAGGCTAGAGATATTTTTAAAAAGATCTCAGTAAAAAGAAGTTTTATGTTTCCATAAGATGAGGGAACATTAATTTAAATAAAATTATAGAGGTTTCTTTATTACTTGATTTTTCAGAATATTTACTATATGTATTTCCAAGAGGAGAATATATTATGTAGTATTTCCTGGATTTCTTGTGCATTTAACGTTTTCCCTTGAGCAATTTGCTTTGGGAATTAATCTAAATAAAATCTGCTTTACAAGGTAAATTTGTCAGCATTTGATGTTTTTGGTATGATTTTAAACATTCTAATCGTTCTGTAGTTGTATATCATTGTTGTTTCAATTTTTATTTTCTAAAGGCGAATCACATTGAGCATGTTTTAGTATGCTATTGGCAATCTGTCTATGCTCTCTGATGGGGTACCTTTTCAGGTACTTTGTTTTTTTTTTTTTTTCCTTTTGGCAATTGATAATTGACCAATACAACATTTTAACGATTTCTGTTCATTGTTCCATAAAGAGTGAAAAATATAAATTCTCCTATTATCCCTCCCTCTGCTTTTTAAATCTCCCTTATTCTCTGACACATCCCAAAGTATAGATATTGATCGACTGTTGATTATTGCTTTTCTTCCCTCCTAATAGTAAAGATATAGTAGTATGTATTTAAAATTTTTGTTTGTAGAGTTTTAAAACTTTTGTATATTTTTAGTACAAGTCCTTTATGTAATATGTGTTTTGCAAATACTTTCTCCAGTTTGTTACTTCTCTTTTCATTCTCTCTCTTTTTCTTTAAGGATTTTATTTATTTATTTGACAGAGAGAGAGTGAAAGGGAGAAGCAGACTCCCCTCTGAGCAGACAGCCCTATGTGGGACTCGATCTCAAGTCCCCGGGATCATGACCTGAGCCAAAGGCAGACGCTTAACTGACTGAGCCACCCAGGTGCCCACCCTTTTCTTTTTTTTTAAGATTTTATTTATTTATTTGTCAGAGAAAGAGAGACAGAGCATAAGCATGGGGGAGGAACAAAGGGAAGGGGAGAAGCGGTCTCCCCACTGAGCAAGGACCCCATGTGGGACTCTATCCCAGGAGCCTGGGATCATGACCTGAGCCAAAGGCAGACACTTAACCAACTGAGCCACCCAGGTGCCCCAAGACAGATTTGAAACAGCTTACTGGGATTTTTATTGGAACTGCATTAAATCTACAGGTTAAGTTGGGAAAAATTGAAATCTTAATGTTGTCTTTCATATATGAACACAGAATATCTCTTATCTGTTTAGATCTTTAATTTTTTATCAGTGTTTTTTTATAACTATATCCTGTATATATTTTATGAGATTTTTGTCTAAGTACTTCAGTTTTTTGTTGCTATTATAAATGATGTTAATGTCAAATTCCAACAGACTTTTGTATATACAAGTTGATCTTGTATCCTGCAGCCTTGCTACACCTGTTAGGGGGTTCTAAGAGTTTTTCTCCTCCCTTTTGGCATATTTTTAGGGTTTTCTCAATAGGCAGTCATGTCATCTGTGAATAAAGAGTTTTTCCTTATTTTCTAAACTTTATATCATTTATGCTTTTTTCTTGTCTTATTGCACTAGTGTTAGATTTCTAGTACAATGTTGAATAGTAATGATAAAAGAGGATAGCCTCACGTTGTTCCTAATATTAGGGGGAAAATCTTTACTCTCTCCCCATTAAGTATGATGTTAGCTGTAGGAAAATGGTATTGTTTCTTTTTCAAATGTTTTGTAGAATTCACCAATGAAAATATCTGGGCCTGGTTGGTGCTTTCTTTGGAAGGTTTTACATTTTTTTGTGTGTAATTTATTTAATCAATAGATTATTTAGGTTATCTATTTATCATTTTATGTATTGGGGTAGTTAATGTCTTGAAAGAAGTTGGTCTGTTTCATCTGTGTTATCAAATTTGTGGGGATAGTTGTTCATGGTATTCTTTTACTATCCTTTGGTTTCTTCACATTCTGTAGTGATATTCCTGGTTTCCTTACTGATATTTGTGATTTATGTCTTTCAATTTTTTTTCATAGATTGCCTGGCTGGAGACTTACCAATTTTATTGAGCTTTTCCAAAGGAAAAAAAAATCAGCTTCTGGTTTTGTTGAATTTTTTCTATTGTTTTCCTATTTTCAATTTTATTAATTTCAGCTATAATTCTTGGTATCTCTTTTTTTCTGCTTCCTTCAAGTTTAAATTGCTTTTCTTTCTCTTAGTGTACTATGATAGAAGCTTAGGTTATTAACTTTAAACTGATTTATTTTCTGATGTATACATTTAATGTATTTATTTTCTAAACAATGCTTTTGCTGACATATCATACAATTAAAAATTGTTTTATTGTAGTAAAATATGCATAATACAGAGTTTACCTTTTTAGCCACTGTTAAGTGTATAATTCAGTGACATTAAGCACATTTGCATTGCTGCATAACCAACACTACATGTATCATCAGAATGTTTCATCATCCTAAACTGAAACTTCATAATTATTAAATAATAACTCCCTAACCTCCCCTCTCCATCCCCTAGAAACCACTATTTTATTTTCCTTTCTATGAATTTGACTATTCTAGGTACCTCATATAAGTGGAATCACACTATTTAATCTTTTGTGTTTGGCTTATTTTACTTAGCATAATATTTTGTTCAAGGTTCATTCATGCTGTAGTATATATCAGAATTTCATTCCTTCTTAAGAGTGAATAATATTCCATTTTATGTTTATATCACATTTTGTTTATCCATTCATCTCTAGATGGACATTTGGGTTGTTGTAATCTTGCGGCTGTTGTGACTGATGTTGCTATGAACATGGGTGTATAAATATCCTAGGCCACGCTTTAAATTTTTTTGGGGTATATACTTAGAATTTAACTTGCTGGTACATATGGTAGTTCTATGTTTAATTTTTTGGAGAACTTCCATACTCTTTTCCGTAGTAACTATATCATTTTACACTCCCAACAACAATGAACAAAAGTTCTAATATCTACACATCCTCACTAATACTTGTTGTTTTCCATGTTTTTTATAATAGCCATCCTAATGTATGTGAAGTGGTTTTGATTTGTATTTCCATAGTGATTAATGATGTTGAACATCTTTTCAAGTACCATTGGTCTTTTGTATATTTTCTTTGGAAAATATTTATTTAAAGTATTTTGGCTATTTTTTCATTGGTTGTTTTTTGTTCTTCTTGAGTTTGGGTAGTTATTTGTAAATTTGGGGTATTAATTCATTAACAGATATATAATTGTAAAATGTCTTCTCCCATACTATGGGTCATCTTTTCATTTTGCTGATAGAGTATTTTGGTGCACAAAAGTTTTTAATTTTGATAAAGTTCCACTTATTTTTTTTTCTTTTGATGCCTATGCTTTGGTGTCATATCCAAAATCATTGCTACATCCAATGTCAGGAAGTTTTTTCCTGTGTTTTCTTCTAAGATTCACTGTTCACTTGTCTTCATCCTTTTTCCCTTTTTGCTCCTCATATTAACAATTTCAAATGACCTATCTTCAGGTTTGCTGATTTTTTTCTCCTCTCTCTTTGAGTCTGTTGTTGAATCCCTATAATGAATTTTTCATTCAGTTATTGTATTTTTCAGCTCTAGGATTTATTTGTCCTTTTTTTATAATTTCTATCTCTTTTTGGATATTCTCATTTTGTTCATATGTCATTTTCCTGATTTCCTTTAATTCTTTGTCTGTTTTTCTGTAGCTGTTAGAGTATATTTAAGATATTTGTCTTAAAGTCTTTGTCTAGTAAGTCTTATGAATGTGTTTCTTCAAGTATGGTTCCTGGAAGATTGTTTTGTTCCTTTGAATAGGCCATGTTTCTCTGTTTTCTTGTATGCCTTGTGATTTTGTTGAAAATTGGGCATTTGAAAAAATAGCCACTTCTTCCAGTCTTTGCAGACTGTTGTAGAAGACTTTTACTGATTATTAAGCCTCTGAGCCTTGAAATCAGCCCAGAGTGAAGACTTCAGTTTTTCCGAGGTTGTTTGGGGCATGTATCCCATCTGGGCCTGTGTGTGTGCTTCTCTCTCTCTCTCTCTTTTTTTTTTTCCCCAATTTTACCCAGCTGCTTTTAAATTAATTTGCCAAAGGGTTTCCCCTTACAGCTTCTTTTGGGGACTTAGATAATTTATTATATTCTTATGCCCATAATCTCTTACACCCAGGCATCCATGGGTCTACACTCCTGTTGTGGTTTTCATGTGCTGGGGTACCCGTCCCTAAGTTCTGTGGATTCCAGCCTGAGATCCAATATATACTGCCATTATCTATCCAAGCTCCAAGTCAGATGGACAGAAATCAGCCCACTGGGCAGTCCACAGACAGACCAGAAAGCTTTAAGCAAGTTTTACTTTGCTCCTTCCATCTCAAGGGTGGGACCCAGGAAGTGCACCACTTCCTCCTGACTGTACCATACTGTTCCAGGGAAGGGGTAGGACAAGGTAAAGCAAAAACAACAAAAAATTTCTTATCCCTTTTAATGCGTTTTTTTTTTTTAATTGGGCATTCACATGCTTCCTACAAATCTATGACTCATTTCCAGAGCTTTTATAAGGTTATTTTAGTGAGTCTGCAGTTGTTTATTTGATGTTTCTCAAAAAAGTAGAACAAGCATCTGGAGCTTTCTACTCTGCTATTTTGTTGACATCACTCCTGATGAGAGTTTTATTTTGATTTGTTTTTGGTATTTATTCTCTTTGGTGTTCCTTAAGCTTTTTGGATTTATAGTTTGGTGTTTTTCTTTAATTTTGGAAACTTTTGGCTATTATTCTTTGAAGTATTTTTTCTGTTCTATTCTCTCCTCTTATGTTATTCCAATTAGATGTATGTTTATATCGTTTGAAATTGTTCCACAGTTCTTGGATGTGCTAGTTTGCTTTTTTCTCCCCTTCTTCATCATCGTCTTTTCTTTTCTTGTCTTCGCATTTCAGCTTGTTACGCTTGTGTTGACTGATTTTCGAATACACTGACACCTTTCTCTACTATGCTGCATCTAATGATGAGTCTGTCAAATGTATTCCTTATTTCTGTTACTGTGCTTCTTTTTTCTAGAATTTACTTTTGATTCTTAATTTCCATCTCTGCTTACATCACCCCTTTATTCTTGCATGTTGTATACTTTCTCTATTAGAGCCATTAGTATATTTGATTAGTTTTTAAAAAATTCTCAGTCTGGTAATTTTTCTTTTAAAGATTTTATTTATTTACTTAACAGAGAGAAAGAGAGAGAGCACAAGCAGGGGGAGCGGCAGGCAGAGGGAGAAGCAGGCTTCCGGCTGAGCAGGGAGCCCAATGCAAGACTCGATCCCAGGACCCGGGGATCATGACCTGAGCCGAAGGCAGATGCTTAACCAACTGAGCCACCTAGGTGGCCCATGAGTCTGGTAATTCTAATATGATGATTGTTCTATCTCTTTACATTGAGCCTTTCTTGCCTTTTGGTATGGTTTATAATTTTTGGTGAAAGCATGATATGATGTGTTAGGTCATAGGTACTGAGATAAAACGCATTTAATGTGCTGATTTATGTTAATCAGTCTAGGAGTTGGGCTATGTTTAATATTTATTTTAACTGTGAGAATCAGGCTTTGAATTTCTATAGTGTCTTTGTTTTTATCCTTACTTTTAGTTTTGGTGGTTTCCTATATATTGTTCCTAGAGAGAGTGTATGTCTTGCAGATTTTTCAGCTTTAATCCTTTGTTATTTCCCTTCTGATTTACTTTCATCTTCAAACTACTTCTTGCTACTAAACCAGATGGGCTACCAGGTATGGATGAAACCTTAGGCTCCTTACAGAGAAAACTGGCATTAAACTTCTCCATGAGGTGTGTAATTGGCACGTGAGAAAAGTAATGAAAGGTAGCAGATTCTTTCCTTCATGAGCTGCGTATTGGGATATCTTTGAACTTCAGGCAATATTTACAATCTATTTGTTTGAAGTCTGGGTCTTTGTCACTCTCTGTAATAGATTCCTACATTGAAGATCACCGATAATCTTGCCTATGGGCATTCATGCCTTTGGTGGGAGTCCCCAGGACCACCCTCAGGCTCTGTGACTCATTGTAAGGACTCACAGAAACTTATACTTCTGGTTGCAGTATATTACTGTGAGAAGATACAGATTAAAATCAGCAAAGGGAAAAGTGATATATGAGGCAAAGTCCGTGAAAAACCACGTATAAGTTTCTGGGTGTCTTTGCCCAGGGGAGTGGCAACAACAATGTATGACAACACATACGAAGTGTTAACAGCCAAGGATGCTCACTTGAGCCATGATGTCCAGTGTTTTTACTGGGGTTCACCTCTATAGGCATGTGGTACTTGTGTGACTGATCTCAGCTACTCAAATTCCTGCCTTACAGAGCAAAAACAGGCCTTCTCTATAAATTACATATGTTAGCATAAACTATCTGATGGAACTGGCCCATGGCCTGAGGCATACAAAAACAGTCATTCACCATAAAAGGCACTGTTAGCATAAATTATCTCATCAAAGTGGTATGCTATGATGTAAGGCCTCAGGCATACAAAAACTTTCATTTTAGGCAGACTATTACAAGGGCTCAAAGTTCTTCTCCCAAGGGACTACCCTGAAGCCAAACCTTCCTTGCAAATGTGAAGGGTTTCAATAATCCAAGTCAGCTGATTCTTCTCTTTTCCTCCACAATGCCTTTACGTATTCCCTCCCATATTGACTCTGTGCTTGGCCATGTGACTTGCTTTGTCCCATGTGAAATCAGCAAATAAGACACAAGCAGTGGGCTTGATAAGTGCTTGTGCTTATCTTCTTGGAATGCTGCTGCTGTTAAGAGGCCAATAAGAAGCATATGTGAGAGAAATTTTCATCAATTCCATCTATCAGAGGTGAGCTCAGTCAACCCACCGATTATGAGAAATAATGACTTGTTTTTGTTATAACCTGGTATGTTTTGGAGTAATTCATTATATAACAAAAGACAACTGATGCACAAATTGGTTCCAGAAGTTTCACCAATCCCAGAAGGGAGCTGATTGATCAGACTAAGTCTACTCTGTCTATTCTACCACTGAAGTAAAAAGAATTAGATAACACTGAATTCATAGCACAATAGTAATAATGTCTTGTCAGGACAGAAAAAAGAAAAGGATAAGAACAACTGAAAGACAGAAAAACCAGGCTATCAAGTGTGAAGTGGTAAACTGGGAGGAATGTACAGATATTGATGAATATGGATGTAAAAATTTCTAAGGTGATCTCTAAAACAAGTACAGAGGACGAGTAAAATAAAAAATATCCAACAAAAGACAGAAATAAGGAAAAAATGTAAAAATCTGAGACAAAAAAGCATAGAATAAAATAGTCAAAATAAATCAAATTATATTAGTAATTATAAATGATTAGGCAAAATGCTTCAGTTCAGTTAAAAGATAAATGGATAAAAAATCAACTATATGCTGCTTAAAGAAATGCAAAAAGTAGGAATAATGAAAGATTCAAAATAAAAAGATTAGAAATACAGCTGGGCAAATAAAACCAAAAAAACCTGATAGCTATATGTATACAATACAAAATAGACTTTAAGGCAAAAGGCACTACTAGAGAATCAACTCCTTGAGATCTGAGGTTGTCTGATGTTGGCATAAATTATATCCTGGATAAGTGTTCATTATCAGTGGTTAGATGCACATAGTACTTTTATATTTCAGAATATATTAGACTTATATCAAGTGTTTTTGTTAATTTTTAAATTTATTCTGTCATAGGATCCATTTCTATAAAATATATACCAAAATAATGTCCTGCAATCTGGTATAAATATAAACCACCTACTGTGCATTTTGATCAATTTATTAAAAGCCTGGGTTAGTGGCAGCAATTACTGTTGAGAGTTGAATTTCCTTGAGTGATGAAATAATTTATTCTAGAACAAGAATTAACCCTTTTATCTATATCTTTGATAATTCAAAGCAGACAAAATGACTGAGGATTTTAATATTTTAAAAATTAAATCTGGTATAGATTGACTAAAAACTTCTTAGAAAGGTTCAAATATCAGTTCATAAGATTTAATAGTCTCAATAGAAAAAGAACTCTATAGATGAAAAATAAAATCATGAGACTCTTATTTTCAGGCCAGCGGCCATAAAAGCATGATAAACTTCAAAATAATAGGTTTTAAAACCCATTAGAGACAAAAACCTAAATGAACTGAAATCCAGGAAGTGAGGAGCCCATTATAGGAAAGGAAAGAACCACAGCTCCTCTCATCTTTGGCAGAACTGTTGAAAGAGGAGGAATACACCATAGACCAGGAAAGAGAAGCCAGTCAAAATCTGAATCAAATTTTAATGACCACATGTGGGCTGGTTTGAAAGATTAGACTTTCTAGTCACAGAGCAAGTGTCCACCTGTGACATTTTGTTTCTATAGGTCTTTAATGAGAACGAAACGAAGGAGACAAAAAAGGAAAGCTCAATAGGTACAAGGCAGCTCCCGCCCTAAGTCAGAGAGGAGGACAAGGGATCTGAGAGAGATCTCTGGAGACACTCAGAGAATCAACTGCCAACCCTGGGGGGCTGGAGGGTAGCTGAGAAAAACCCTGCTGGGACACTTGAAGCTTTCTAGGAGCATAGGACTGCTGTCCAGGAGGACTCAGGGAGACAGCAGGACTGAAAGGCTCAGAAAACAGGGAGCATGACTGAAGAGCAACAGTGATTTCTCTGCTATCTGAGAAGCAGGCAGCCAGATGGGAACACAAATTGAGAGTAACTACAGCCAGATGGCTCAGTTTTCAAACACAGGTAAATCTGCGGAATCACACAAGTTCTCAGATCAAAGGCCCTGACAAGAGAAAAATCCTGACCCTGCTCAAAATATTTGAAGTCCGTGGTGAAATGAATCAAACTAAAATTTAAAAAGCTTAGACACAGCCTCATTCTAGATCAAATTGACTTAGATCCACCACTATGGTAGCTAGATTGACAAAAGAAAGTCTGCTGGGACTTACTACTTCAGTCCTCACTGGTCTTTAATAGAAATGTGTGGCATATAAAAAATAAATTGTAACACATGAAAGGAAGGAAAGAAGAATGGATGGTTGTAACTCAAAGTCAAGAAAGGTAATAGTCGGGGCACCTTGGTGGCCCAGTGGGTTAAGCTTCTTCCTTTGGCTCAGGTCATGATCTCAGGATACTGGGATCCAGCCCCATGTCGGTCTCCCTGCTTCAGCAGGGAGAAGTCTGCTTCTCCCTCTTCCTCTGTTCGTGCGCTTTCTCTCTCTCTCTCTCTCTTTCTCAAAGAAATAAATAAAGTCATTAAAAAAAAAAAGGGTACTAGTCAATAGAGGCAGACTAAAAGATGGCCCCAACATAATTATCTGATAGGGATATTTAAATTAATTATGAAAAAATGGTAAAGAATCTAGAAGGAAAATTGTGACGATTTTATAAAAAGAAACTTTAGCAGAGACTTAATCTAATGGAAATGGAAATTTCCCATAGCCAAATAGAGAGGCTAGAAGTAAAAAATATAATTTTAGAAATGGAATATTAAATGTATTTAACAGATTATTGAACACAGCAAATGAAAGATCAGTGAAATAGAAGAAAGGTCAATAGAAACTATACAAAATGAAGACGAGAATAAAAAGTGAAAGGGGACAAAATATTCAAGATCTATAAGGCAATAAGAAACAGTCTAACATATGTATTGCTGGAGTCTATGGGGACAAAGAAATCTCTGAGGAGATAATGTGAGATAATGTGAGAGGTGTTTCAAAACTTGATGAAAGATATGAACCTACAGTCCAAGAAATTCAGCAAACCCCAAGCAGAGCAAATACAGACAATAACAACAATAGAAACCCCTAAGCGTATTACGGCCAACCTGCTAAAAACCACAAAAAAGAAGAAATTTCAAAAGTAGTAAAAAAACAAAACAAAACAAAGAAAACCTATTACATACCTGGAAAAGTGAAAGGAAATGATAAAGAAATTTCCTCATAAATAATGAAGACCAGATGTCAAATGGACACCGTTAGGGCAACAAAAGAAAAAGCTGTCCATCTAAATTTTGTATTGGACAAAAATATTCTTCAAAAATGGAGGAAAAGTAATGACATTGTCAGAGAGACAAGAGCTAAGAGCTCTCTATAACAATTGATGTTAAAAAGTTCTTTAGACCAAAGGATAATGAATGAATGATACCAGATTTGATTCCAGATCTTTACCAATGATGTTCAATGAAGAACATCAGACCAAGTAAATATCTGAGAGGGTCAGTGTAAAAGACATTTTTAGTACCTTTGTAAAGATCTCTCTATCTTTCTTTCTCCCACTCCTCTTCTCTCCTTCTGTCTATGTGTGTAATTACATTTCTCTAATAAAATATTGACTATTTAAAGCAAAAATAATAAGAAGGTGGTGGGGGGTTTATAGCATACGTAGCAGTAAAATATAAGACAAAACATGCATAAAGGCAGGGGATGGATAATTAAAATCACACTGTTTTAAGGCTCTTACCCTATTTGTGAAATAGTAAATGTTATTTCCAATGTCTTTGTAAATCTTCTGAGATGATAAACTGGATGTTTACTACGAGTGCTCTTCACATCCCTACCTGTGGGAGAAAGGGGCTGAAACAGGATTGGGTAGGGGGAGAAGATTCAGGATCAAGAACCAATAAAAGCCTCCAGCTACTTCATGTGTGTTTTAGAGCTGGCATAGTTCTCACATTTGTTCTGGGTTGGGATAAGGGAGCAGGCCTTTTCACCCCTGAGATGAGCAGTCTTTAGATGCTGGCTGCCCCTGCAAGAAACATGAGCTTTGAAGAGGCGGTTTTATTTAGCTGAGGACATCCTGAGGGTAACTGACAGTGAAAGCCATCTTACAGATATACTTCCAATAGCTGGGGTAAACGAATGCTTCATGAATCTGGTGCTGCAACAAGACATCTGCTAAGAGAGATGTGTGTCTTTGTACAGGCTTGGAGAACTTGCTGGAAGTACATACACCTGGGTCTTCATATTGTCATTTTAGGAGGTTGGAATGGGGAGTATGTGGGTGGAAATACTAATTTTATCTTTATATATCTTTCCATTTTTTTAATCTTTTACAGAGTTTACCTTTAACAATGTTAAAATTTATAAAGTCTCACAAAATGGTATTTTAACTTCGCATTTTTTGCATTTGGTGCTGATTATATTTTCTAAAGACAATGGTCGTCATTATACCAATCAGAATTTAAAGGAAAATAAGAATATTTCTTCAGCAAGTTTATTGAATCTGAAAGATTTTCTTATCTATATTCAGTACATCAGATTTTCTTCTCATTTTTAAAGCTGTAAGTGGGTGAAAATACTATTCTTGCTACCTTAGTTGCCAACCAATGATACGTCTCTTTGGGCAGAAAACCAATTAGTAGTTATTCTTATTCTGTGGTTGGATGTAAGAGTGCTTTCATAGATTAAAACAACACACAGAAAGTGCACTATTAGCCAATAATAGATTTTGCCTTTGGCTTAAGGTAGTTCCTGATCATCGTCTCAGTCCTTACTTGAGTTTGATTTCTAGCTTTGTGCATTTCAGTTCTTTTAAACTGGTAATAGTGAATTGGAGGATTTAAAGGTTTATGAAGAAAACTGGTCATAGTCCAAGAAGGGCGACTGGAACAGGTGCATGATTTTCTCTATCAAAGGTATGTTACTGTTCTTCTGTTTTCTTCAATGTTTAAAAAGAGTTATGATGGGCAAATGTAGAAACAACTTGGTTTTAGGGCCAATGCTTATTGTTTTGAAGGGAAATTTGATAAGAGAATAAATGTGATGACTGTGAATGGATTTTTGAGCAAAAATCATGTACAGCTATTTCTGCAACACAAGGAATATATGCAAATTGTTTGTGTGTTGGTAAGACAACTTGTGTTCTTCCTAAGTATTACTGAAGGCCAAGCATTTATCAGCCACAATTTCTCTTACCTAAGAGGCAGATGTCCTCATTCAAAGTGTATGAATGTAAGCTGTTTTTTTTTTTAAATCATATAGTTTCTGCAAAGCAGCCATTCAAAGCATAGCCAATATCATATCAGTAGATTTTGAGATATTTTAATTTTTAAAAGGTAATAGAATTTCTGTATTTTCTGTGGCAAATTGACACCACCATATACCGCCTCAAGTGCAATATTGATTATGTCACTTTATAAAATCTCCTCCCTGAGGTTTCAGTTACTGACTTTAGTATCCTATTGGTCTGGTAATTGCATTTCAATTTGTTTTGGGAAACCATGCCTGGATTAATTGAGTCACTATAAAGTTGGTAGTAAACAATAATAGGAAATATTTGTCTGTTCAGGAGCTGTTATTGCCTTTAACCATTTTGAATTATTAAACCATCCAAATCAATATTGCTCACTTATTTTTAATAATGAGTTCAATGACATGAAAGTAAACAGTTTTAGAAAATGACTTTCTTTTTCAAGCCCAGCACATGTTGCTATGTATGCAGAGTGCAAAGTGAAATGCAGCAGCTTTTGGCAGTTTTAAAACTGTTGTTAATTAACTTTTCTGTTCAGATTCCTGTAAGCTCAGCTCTAGTTGATGAGTTATCGTGCTACAGCCAATAAATCCTGAAGTAATTTCATAAACATAGTTATTTAACCTAAATTGGATTCTCCATCAGTTGAGACAAGTCAATTTTTAAATGCCATATTATTGTGTTTTAATAATACTGCTTTATGCTTATATTGGTTTACACTTAAAGAACTTAACATTTATGCATTCTGATATTTCTGCAAAGTACTAAAATAGGAATATTATTAATAGTAATATGTGTGGAATGTATACTTAAAATTTATTTATTTACCAGAATTGGTATGTAACAAGGATGTACTGTGTGGTTTTTGATGCAAAGCAAAGTGAAGTATGAATCAGGCACTCTCAGCTCTAGTTTCAACTCTACCACCTATAATTAGCATGAAATCCAACAAGTCATGTAATTTACTAAGGCTCAGTTTATGCCTTGGCAAGTGGAAATAATGTATCCAGTTCTTACAAAGATATAGGGTTCATGTATCAGAAGTGTCTTAGAAAATATAAAGGATTTTATAGACACTGAAGATTATTCTTATTGTCTATTATTTTTCTTTTTTATTAATTCAAATTTGTTAAATTCACATTCTATATTTCTTACAGTTATGTTTCATATGACTGTAATGGCTTCAAATTGTTTTCTGAGGTTACCATGGATTGTATATATTTTTTCTTAATTTGATATTTAATATGACTTGCTTCTATATTTATAAAATACATGTAGAAAATGATCGACTAGAGAGTATAATATGCAAAGAAGATTGCAGGTTAAATAAAATCTGTTAAAAGTAGAATATTTGATTCTAAAAGAATTTCAGGAGTGATGACTTCTTTCTTGTTAGTTTGATCAACGTGTAAATATACCTTTGTTTATTTATATGGAATATGTGCTTGAAATAATGCTATAACTGGATAAAGAAAGTAAAATTCTACTGAAACCCTAATTTGCTATTTTCTGAAAAAAAATGGGGATGGGAGGGAGATTAACGTATTTCGTTTCTGGATAGCTATTTATCGTGCTAAGCCTGACTAAATAATTAATTAACTCATTTATTAATGCAGCTATTAATTGACTGTATGTTGACTCTATTGACTATATGTTACGTATTCGTTGCTAGTGCTGACGCTGCAAGGATATGAAAGAGTGCTTCTGCTCCCAGCTACTCCCCGCACAATGGGAGAAGCCAACACTTAAGAGATGATGACGACAATGTGTTGTGCGCTGTAATAGGCACATGTCTAAAACGTCAGAGACACGTCAAGGAAAGGTATAACTGAGAATATTGGGAAGCCTTCCCAGAGGATAGATATTTGGATCTAGTATTAGCTGGTTGATTTTACAAAAGACTTCTGTTTTTATCTCTGTTCTCACTTTTTTTTTTCCCAGTGAAAGAGATTTCAGTACTACACTTTATTTCTCTAAGTCCTTATTACTAATTCTCAAAGCTCTGCTTACATCACCTCATAGAATTTTAGGTTATGCAGTGATCCCCTGCTTTGACATTATCAGTTTACAGAGAATGAAGCAGATGCAAGCCTCAGAACTGCTCTTGGAAGATGGAGGGCATTCTGACTTTAGTCCAGGACATTACTTCTCCTCAAACATCTATTTTTACATTATGTTCTTAATTCCATCCAAATTCAGAAAGCATACGAAGGTCACACATATATGTAATTTATGTTTTTATTTTATGTATTCATTATTTGTATCCAGCCTCAAATCTACTTTTGGTTGCCGTAAGTTGATGAAGGATTTTCAGGGGGGGTGGTGGGAAGGAGAGTGAAAGAGAGGAAAAAGAGAGGGAGAGATGGAGAGAGAGAGGGAAGGCATGGGGAAGGAAGTGGTGGGGGAAGGGAGGGAGGGAAGGCGGAAGAAAGGAAGGGAGAGAGAGAGAGAGAGAGAGACAGACAGACAGACAGAGAGAGATGTTTACATTATTCACTATAGGCAACAAAGCAATTCACTGGATGGGTAATACTGAAAAAAAAAAAAAAAAACCAAAACTCTGTGCTTACGTGAGAAAATATAATTTGTCTTGTTGGATTTGTAAGGGCTGCTCGGGAACAGAATTATTTCAGTCCATGAAGTCTCAAACGCCTACTCTGAACCAGAGTACAATTACATTTCTAAGGATTCAGAGACAGCACTGTATGAAATAGGAAACATTAAGTGTGAAATTCTGGTGGTGGTGAAAGCTTTACCAATAGTTTAAGATATATGTAAGTTCTTTTGTGTCCCAATGCTGTTTTTTCTCAGAGGTTGTCTACCTTTCTGTCCTGATCCTTCCACTGATTTTTGCAGTCAATGTAAGCAGAGATTCCTTTTGTGCACTGATTCTTCATTTTATAGCAGTTAACTTGGACGTTTAACAATGCTATAGTTGAAAGAAAAATATTGTCAACTTTTCATTAATTCCATGAATCTCACAGAGCCCCAGTAAGGAGTTCTTGATGCCCTGCTGGGAAGTGACTAAGTAACCCCATTTCAAGCCCTTACTCGATGCAGGTTCCAGACTCGGTTTTACTCCCTTTGCTTGCCTTTTAGCAGCTAATGTTCTACCTTAAGATGACAATTTTAGGTCATAGAAATGTCAGTTCTTAGTCATTCTGCTCTTTTTTATTTTGTTTTATTCTCTTGGAGGTGGTGATTTATAGTGGGTCAAACACTGGACTAGGATCCAAAGCCAGTTTTTTTCTCTAGATCAAAATAATTACTTCTATGCCCTCCTATTCTGAGTTTTCTTTTGAAATCATTATTGCTATCCAATCCATGTTCACTGGTGATAATTAGAGATTTATCTTTTTGAAAGAAAATTTGGTTCCATTTTTTTACAGATTTTATTTATTTATTTGAGAAAGAGAGAGAGAGCAATAGCGAGAGCATGAGCAGGGTGGAGGGGCAGAGGGAGAGGGAGAAGCCGACTTCCCGCTGAGCAAGGAGCCCGACATGCGGCTCAATCCCAGGACCCTGGGATCATGACCTGAGCTGAAAGCAGACGCTTTAACTGACTGAGCCACCCAGGTGCCCCTCTTCTGCTATTTTTAAATGAATACCAAATTTCACCACGGACTTTTACACAATGCCAGTTTTTTTTTTTTTAAAGATTTTATTTATTTATTTGAGAGAGAGAATGAGAGATAGAGAGCACGAGAGGGAAGAGTGTCAGAGGGAGAAGCAGACTCCCTGCTGAGCAGGGAGCCCGATGTGGGACTCGATCCCGGGACTCCAGGATCATGACCTGAGCCGAAGGCAGTCGCTTAACCAACTGAGCCACCCAGGCACCCTACACAATGCCAGTTTTATTTTGTGCTGATTATTTCCTACCAAGACTAATTACTCCTGACATTAATATTTCTTATTTTCCATGTCATTTGTTAAGACTCTATTTTTTTTCTCTATAACATAGTATACTAGGTAATGATTTAGGCAATTTGTTCTGTTTTCTGTTGGAAAGGATAGGCCAATAATATCCATTATGGATTGTGTAAATTAAATTTATATTTCACGAATTTGTGAACAAATTGTGAGACATTCCTCTCAGATAATCTAGATTATTCTATCATCCATGTTACTGATTCAGTTTTTCCATATATTTGTGGTCACTTAGTAAGTTAATAGTTAAAACTGAATATTGTTTTCTCTGTGTTAGACCTTATGCTGTGTTTCCATGCACTATCTCCCATTTAATTCTCATAGTTAAACAATAACCCTGTAGCAGTAATAAACCTGTAAAGTTTCCCTAGGCAGAATGAGGTTAAACCATTTGCGCATGTCATAGGCTGGTAGGTTGTGGAGCCAGAGTTGGCACTGAGGCAGTGTGATTCTAGGATTGGTCTCTTCGCTCTTCCCTGTATTACCATATCAGCAGAAGAAAAGGCCTTGTACAAGTGGAAGAATCAGGGGCACCTGGGTGGCGTAGTCAGTTAAGCCTCCTACTCTTGGTTTCAGCTCAGGTCGTGATTTCATGGTCATGATCTCATGATCTCATTGTCGTGAGATCAAGCCCCACGTCGGGCTCTGCACTCAGTGTGGAGTCTGCTTGAGATTCTCTCTCTCCCTCTCCCTCTACTTTTCCTGCTTGTGCTCACCCTGTCTAAAGTAAATACATAAATCTTAAAAAAAAAAAGGAAGAATCAAAGAGGTGTGTTTTTAGTGTATATATATTAAGTGAAATAGTTATATATTATCCATACTGTTTTATAGTCTGTTTTTATTCTCTACCTAGAAATCTATCTAAACATTTTTTTCTACAGTAGGGTAAATACTCCTCTCTAACATGATCTAATAATGATATCACAAATATCAAAGTATTAATAAATCAAATTTACTTAACTATTCTCTACTTTTGCATATTTATATTGCTCTTAATTTTTGATATCATAGAAAGATTAATACATGTTGTTGCACAAATGTCTTAGCTTAGATTGCTGTACCAAAATAGTATAAACTGGCTGTCCTATAAACAACAGAAATTTATCTCTCACAGTTGTGAACGCTGGAAGTCCAAGATCAGAGTATCAGCATGGGCAGGTTCTAGTGAGCGCCCTCTTCCAGATACAGACTGCCAACTTTATGCATCCTCACATGGAGAGCTTTTGAGTTAATCTAAAGGAAAATTCTCTTGGGTGGGTCTCTGATGTAATCCAGTGAAAGCTCTTAAAAGAGAATCTTAGGCCCTCCCTGTGTTCAGAGATGTGTTCCTGTTGACCTTGATGAAGGAAATCACTGTGACTTCTGCTGCAAGAATATGATTCTGCCAACAACCTGAACGACCTCAGGGAGATTTTTCCCATCTTAAGGCTCCAGGTTAGAGCATAGTGCAGTGAACATCTTGATGGCAGTCTGTAGGATCCCAAGCAGAAGACCCACCTAAGCCATGCCTTGATTCCTGACCCATGAAAACCACAGTAATTGTGTGTTGTCTTAAGTTTGTGGAGCCAGTGGTATCAGTCCCAGTCAGAGTTTGAAGTCCAGACAATCTGATAGTATGAGTCCTGGTCTGAGTGTAGGAGAAGACCGGTGTCCCAGCTCAACAGTCAGAAAGGGAGTGAATTCTTCCTTTCTCAATGGTTTGGATAATATCCATCCCACCCACATTAGGAAAGATAATCTGCTTCATTCAGTCTACTTATCCAAATGCCAATCTTATCCTGAAACATCCTTGAGACACACCCATAAATAAAGTTTAGCCAAATATCTGGGTCCCCATTTGTGGTCAACTTGACCTATGAAATTAACCATTGCAGGACATATCCAAAAATGGAGCAAGACAGGAGCCCAAAAGGCAAAATATTCTGTGAAAGAGGGCAAGAAATCAAAGGGAGAAAAACTCAGTGATGATAAAGGGGTGTTTCGTAGGGATTTCTTTCAAATCATGTTCTTTAGATTCTGCATTATAAATTCTCACTAATGAAATTTTTCGTTCAGTTTACACTGCTCACTCATTGTTTAAGAATAACTGTAATCTTTACACTAAGTTTCAGAGGCATAGAGTTTTCATTCAGATCTGGCATGGCATTCCTCTCAGAGACAAATGATTAGCTGGATTATAGTACAATACATTAATAATTTTCATAGCTCCGTAAGGTAAATTCTTGTTCTGCATCTACTTGGCTAAGTTGGAATTCATGTTCCTGAATTACCTTTCTTGTCGAGTTTTGCTTAGAGTTGTCTGAAGGAGGAACTTATGTGAGATTTGGAGGATGCAAGTGAGGAAAACAGTCATTACTCACAGATAATTGTGATGGTCAGAAACAGAAGTGCCCCATGAATTCTAGCTTGCTGCTCCTTTGTCCTGTATTGAACTTGTTTTCTGGACGGATAGGCCTGCTGGCCAACAGCAGCAGCAGATCCAGATCAGACACTTGACTGTGGGCACACAGATAAACAGAGGTCATAGGTTCTCCTGGACCTCTCCAGGAACTGCCTTCACATAGTCTTGTTTTGGTGGTTCGACAGGCTTGGACTCTTGGACTGTCCAGAAAACTCTGACTTGTGCACAGTGCCAGTGCATCAGATGAATTAGTGACTTTCTCTGATGTTCCAACTCCTTTTTCCAGATGTCCAGCCTGCCCGTACCCCAGCCCCAAGATTATATAAGGAATTTATTCCTATGAGGCTCTTGTAGCTCTGCTTTTGGACTGCACACAAAGTCATAGGTTGGTTTGTTATTTATTTATTTATTTATATGGAGACTCAAAGAGGTTGATTGATTTACCCCAAATTTTACAACTTGTAAGTGGCAGAATTGGGATTTAACCCAGGTAGGTCTGACTATAAATCAGGGATCCTGAATTCAAATGGCCTCAGAGGACAGTCAGGTAAGGTAAGAAAATGACACAAGCTTAGAGTAGGAAGCATTTCTCAGAAAGAAACAACTGTGGTCTTCTAGTGCTTAGCTCTATACAGCATGTAGTCAAATTACACTGAGAACCAAAGGCTTAAATAATCAATCTAAAGCACTTGCTTTTAGTTTAGGTCAACGAATTCAGGTTGTCCCCAATTAAAAAAAAAAAAGTAAGTGAACGTAAACTACACTTAAATTGTCTGGAGACAATTTTTGCACTAAAAGAGACTGCTCAAAAATTAAAGCCAAACCTCCATCTTTTATTGATTGATCACCCTGGTGTGTATAGATCTGAACCTATGTTCAGTTCTAGATGATTGTCACTATGTATAATTTCTGGCTTAGTGTGGTGTGATTTTCAAAAAGGTGCCACCAGTGAATTTTCAAAAAAATTTTCCAAATTGAATTTTTGTTTGCAAAAAACAAAACAAAACAGTATGGATATAGGGGAACCATCCTATCACTGTAGGTCACTTATAATAGGGGACATTCTACACTATAACATCCCTATCACTCTTAACACTATTAAACAGTTAGTATATGCTTGTGGCTGAGCATTTTTAAGTCTGGAGAAATATGTTAACTAAATCATAAATATTTTTGGAATGGAATATTTTTCTATGTGAAAGCTAAAAGACAGAAACCTGTTGAATCATCTGTACTGGGGTTTTCTAGATGTTATTTAGATGACTCACAGGGCTAGGAATGAGGAAATGGGACCAGAGTTCTCCACACCATCCAAACCATTATCCATTGTCATTAGCATACTAGTATGTCTTAATTTATCCCCACTATTAGTCCCAAGTGTACATTATTCATGGCTTATTATGGTATTTTGCTTCTTATAATTACCCATTAAAAATATAGTATTTAATCAATTATTGTCATAATTCCTACTCAAATAATCTTCAGTGCATCATGAAAACCTGTATGATGGAGCTAGCATTTTTTACTCTACTTTCAATAAGAAAATTAACATTAGCTGGTGATGACTAAAGTTGTAAATATATTTTTAAAAATATTGTCAATAGAGATATAGACTTTCTCTAGGAATATTTTTTCATAAAATGCTTTCTTTAAAAGTGTTAGTATGAAAATTACTGAAAGCAGCCAATTTCTCCTCATTTATCATCAATTTCTCTTTCTGCCTACTTTTCTAAAAGTTAAAAATTTCTACCCCTCTATATTTTGCAAGTGACCAATATGAACCCTATGTTATAGCCAGCATTGCAGCTGTCCGTATCCCTCAGGAAATATTTGAGTGGAATAGATGAATATAGTTGGAAGTGGTTTATAAATAATTTTCAGGGCAGATAGTATTTTTTCTGTATATAATTTCATATCACTTATATCACAAGATTACAAAATTAATTGCCCAGGGACGCCTGGGTGGCTCAGTCGGTTAAGCGTCTGCCTTCAGCTCAGGTCATGATTCCAGAGTCCTGGGATCAAGTCCCACATCGGGCTCCTTGCTCAGCAAGGGGCCTGCTTCTCCCTCTGCCTGCCTCTGTCTCTCTGATAAATAAATAAAATCTTAAAAAAAATATTAAAAAAAAATTAATTGCCCAACTTTTTTGTTTGAGTCCAAAGCCAACTTTTAATTTTGAACTTTTACCATCAAAATTTTACATTCAGACTTCAAGTTTTAGCTCTGACATGTAAAGAGTTTGGAAATTGTTACTTCTGTCCTTACAAAAACAAAAACTTGAACAAACTGAAAATCAGTGGTTTTTCTTGGGCCCCGGAGAGGACTGAGTTTTCAGAGCAAACCATCACCTTGAAATCTGGAGAAATAGGAAAATACAGAGAGTCCCATCTGAGATCAGCTTACCTGGAACAGAAGACACTGCAGCCAGAAATTGATAGGAACACTAAATGAACAATTTTGATGAATTGCTAGAGGCTAGCTGGAGATTAGCATACAATGGTAGACTCCTGGGAGCCACAGTTATGGAGAGCCCACACACTTTTGGAGCTTTACCTCCAGGAAGGCTACCAGGTTCTCTTAGTGATGATCTGAGAAAGATCCCTTCCAGTCTTCGGCAGGGGGAGGGAAAAGATAATTGTGAAAAACACCCAGGGCTTTTTCCATAAGAAAGGCTTACTTGCTAGGAGGAAAAACTTTACCAGAGCCTTGTTGATGAAAAAACAACCTCCTACCTAAAATTCTATACCTAATGAAATTATCCTTCAAAAGTGAGGGAGAAATAAAAACTTTCTCAGACAAACAAAAACTGAGGTAACTTATCACCAGCGCATCTGCTTCAGAAGAAATATTAAGATGTTCTTTGGGCAAAGGGAAATGATATAAGTCAGGAACATGAATTTATGTAAAGAAAGGAAGAGCAGCAGAGATAAAATAAGCTAAGGTAAAATAATTTATTATTCTTATTCTTGATTGGTCTAAAAGAAAACATTCCAAAAGTAATAATAACAACAATGTATTGGGTGAGTATAGCATGTGGATAAGTAAAATGAATGACAGCAATGTCATAAGGGACAGGAGGGAGGAATTTAGTTTATTCTGTTATAAGGAACCAAAACCAAGTGGGATAGTGTTATTTGAAGGTGGCCTTAGATAAGTTAAAAATGTATTATTTTAAACTCTGGAACAACCACTAAAAGTTTTGTTTTGTTTTGTTTTTAAGAAATATAATTGATCCACTAAAAGAGGAGATAAAATGGAATCATACAAAATGCTCAATTAAAACCAGAGAAGGCAGAAGAAGGCGGCTCTGGTCATAAGTAGACCACAATTACAAACATTGTTTACATGAATCCAAGTAAATCAATGATCACTTTAAATGTGATTGGTCTAAATACACCAATTAAAAGGCAGAGATTGTCAGAGATGCTAAAAACACAACTATACGTTGTCTACAAGAAACCCACTTTAAATGCAGACTCTGATCAGTTAAAAGTAAAGGGATGGAGAAAGATGTACCAGGCAAACACTAATCAGAACAAAGCTGGAGTAGCTGTATTAGTTTCAGACAAAGCAGACTTCAAAGCAACAAAAATAATCAAGGATAAAGAGAGTTACTGGGAGGAAAACAGGGAGGAATTCTTTAGGAAGATTTAATAATCCTAAACATGTATGTACCGAACAACAAAGAATAAAAATGTTAGGTAAGGAGAAATAGACAAATCTACTCTTACAATTAGAGACTTCAACACCTTCTGACTAATTAATTGATAGCTCAAACAAGCAGAAAATCAATAAGAATGTAACTGACATGAAAAACATTATCAATTAATTTGTTATTATTGATATTTATAGAATACATCATACGATAAGAGCAGAAAACATGTTTTTCTCAAGCTCACATGGCACATTTACCAAGATAGACCACATTCTGGGCCATAAAACACACCTTAGCAAGTTAAAAAAAAAATATTGGGGGTGGGTAGGGGCAGAGGGAGAGCAAGAGCAAGAATCCTAAGTAGGCTCCATGCCCAGCACAGAGCCCAATGCAGGGCCCAAACTCACAACCCTGAGATCCTGACCTGAGCTGAAATCAAGAGTACTACACTTAACCCACTGAGCCACCCAGGTGTCCCCACCTTAACAAATTTTAAAGAATAGAAATAACACACAGTGTCTTCTCAGACCACAATGGACTTAAGCTAGAAATCAGAAACAGAAAGCACACTTAGCATCCAGATTTGGGGTTCTAGTGCAATGCTCCAATTAAAGAAAACAGGGCTTCTTGAGGAAATGGCGGACTGTAGGACCAAGACTGAATATTCAAGATAACCCTAGAGCATCTTGAAGTGACAGAAAGTAATGAAGTGCTAAAAGTATAATACCAACACCATGATGGTGACATAACAAAATGACACATAGAAACCAACTGAAAGCAATGTCAATGGTCAAAGATGGCATAATTTGCTAAGAAAGTATTACTGGATTATAACCCAGAGTATAAAATAAATATCCATGAGGCCATAGTGATGTGAAAAATAATTGAAAAAATAAATGGAGAACAGACAACTCTTCCATGAAAATTCCAAATAATTTATGTAGTTATTTCACCCTTAAGCATAATAGGTAGTTTCACATAAGGAATGTACCTAAAATCCTAGTTTTCAGCATAGATTTCATTTTCTTCCTTTCCTCTGCCTGGAATCTTTTACTCTGGAGCCTGACAAGATCCAGAATATAAATATCTGGTTTCTTTGGGGGCTGAAAGTCCTCATAGCTGGGAGTAAGAATTGGGGCATCTGACTGCTCCTTACATAGTCATTAAAAAGGAAAAAAAAAGACATCACCCTGTTTTCTGCTCCAACATCAACACTAATTTGAGCTGATTAAGCCTACAATCCTGAGTCTTTCTGGAGTTCTGTAGTGGCAAATGAGTTTTCTCCTCATTGGTATTTCCATCAACATTTAAGTATGATTTTCCTCCTTTCTATAAGTCATACTTATAGTCTTATGTGTTGCGATTTAGGGTTGCAGATGTCTCCTGTTTGTACCAATGATCATTTTTGATTCTGTGTTTTTTTTCTCCTTGTCATTTTGGAGGTGATTTTTTAAGAAAAGGGTACAAAAATATCTTTACTTTGTCATCTTGAAATGGAAGTCCACAGTTGGCTTCCTAAGGGTCAGTTATTTGATGACTAATCTCTTTCGAAGATACTTTAAAAGCAGGCTGACTAACCTGATAACATTCTACCACAATGAAAATGGACTTTCCAGAAAAGACAATCACTTCATGACATTTTCAAAGGATTTACATATCCTTAAGGAAAATATGAAATATTTTACACCTTTCAAACTCTGCTCTTTGGTGCTGTCCAAATACCACCATATTATTTTTTTTATCCCCCACTGTCCATGTAGAGCATGGTTCTCCTCTAAAATAAATGGATCTCCATGTAAGTTAAAGGGAAAATAGAGACTTAGAGTTGGTGATAAAAAGTTCAAAATTAAGTCAACAATTGGTCAAAATTTATTCCATTACACATGAGAGAGAATGAGTTATAGAGATTTCTAAGAAAAGGTACAGAATCTATGCTTTTCTTTTTTAATTTGAAAAAGAACTGAATTAGATAAAAGGTATTCAAATATACCCTAATAAGTACACAATCTTCAATATTAATAATATTCCTGCCATGTTATTACATGTGAGTTATAATTCTTATTAAAATAAAGGAAATATTCCTTCTTTCTTCCCTTTCCTTTCTACATATATTCATTCATCATGTATTTATTGCCTGCCATTTACTGTTCCACGTTCTGGGAATTTGTCAGTGAACAAAATACATAAAAATGTCTTGGGACACCTGGGTGGCTTGGTTGGTTAAGTATCTGCATTTGGCTCAGGTCATGATCTTGGGGTTCTGGGATTGAGCCCCACATCTGGCTCCCTGCTCTGCAGGGAGTTTGCTTCTCCCTCCCCACGACCCTCCTGTTGCTCATGCTCTATCTCAAATAAATAAATAAATTAATTAATTAATAAGTTTGTCCTTGTGGTGCCTATGTTCAAGTGGAAACAATAAAAATTAGTAATTATTATGTAGTGCTTACTGTGAAGCAGGTTCATTGTTCTTTATGCACCTTAACTCACTTGGCCATCCAAACCTAATAAGGAACAATTAATATATTTTACACATAAGGAAACCTTGGCACGAAGATGTTAAGTAACTTGGCACTTACGCAGCTGATAACTCATGACGCTGGGACTTGAACTCAGGCCATATGGTAATCAGAGGCATTAACCTTAACTATTAGACATACTGCTCATCTATGATATGAGTGCTTGTCTTACTTATATATTAGAATCAGCTACCAATGGGAACTATAATTATCTTCAGTTTTCCCTATTTCATAAAAAATATATGATGTCTGCAAAGAACTAGAAAACAGAAAAGTCTTAAAAACAATAAAACAATCTGGACTTTTACCAATTGGAGACAGTCACTGTTAATATATGTAAATGTATATGTGCATATGCATGTATGTATATATTTTGTATATGTATTGCTCATTATGTAAAGTTTTGTGATCTTCATTTTCACTTATATCACTATTTTAAAAAACGAAAGTACCATAAATTCTTTAGCTAAATCTCTGTTGTTGGATTTATTTTCTATCATAAACAAAACAGGAGGGAATATGTTTGGTTTTCGTTCATTAGAATAAATTCTTAGAAGTAGAATTGTTGGAGAAAGAGTAAGCAGATAACTTTGTAAAATATTTTGATCCATATTGCCAAATTTTCCTTCTGGAAGGTTTTATTTACCAATATGCACATGTTCTTCCATTTTCATAGCCAGTTAATCCCAGACATTAATGCTCTTTCTAATCTTTGCCAATCTGAGAGAAAATATAGTATCTCAGGATAGAAATTATTTTCATTGGGTTTTCTCAGTGACCAAACATTAACATTTATTGTTATTATATCAAACATCTTTGATAGACTTGGTTTTAATTTATTACCCTAGCCCGAGTTCATATTTTGAAAATTTGTTTCTTTTTTTGTGTGCTTTCTATTAATCCTAGATTTCTTCTCACCCATGTAAGCTTGCTATGTTTTCTTTTTAAATGGATCTATGAAAGTTTGTAAGGAAGCTTTGTTGTTGTTATTGTTTTGAATTGTGGAAAACTAAAGCTAATTAACTATTGTCACTTCTTGCAGCCTAGATTTTGTGAAGTTTTTATGTGACCAAAGTGACAATACATTATCAATGGTACCTTATTAGGGCATTTTCCTATCAAAATTACTAATTAACATACCACCAATTGGTGAATGAGATTTAAAAATACCAGATCCTCTATCCCATAAATGATACAGTTGCCTTGTGTAAATTTGTTCTTTTTAGCTAATTGGTGAACATTTGAAATAATGAAAGTTTTTATTATTAGTTAATTAATAATGATGATTATTGAACCTCCGGATCAAATGTGTTCATAGAATGACAATTTTTTTCTTGTACTTATACTAACATAATCACTCATCTTTTTAAAAAGGTTTTATTTGTTTTGTCAAAATAGGCCCCAAATGCTCCCAATTTCCTTAATGAAAAGTAATTGCTATATAATTTCATTTTATTTCAAAACACATTGCCAAATATCCTACGGTTTGTTTAAAAATAGGCAGGCATTATGAGATAAACTCTTAAATAATGGTAACAATAACAGCAAAAAGTAAACTAAAAATATGTCCTTTTCCTGAACCAAAACAACAACAAAAAGATTTAATAGCTTACCATAAGTAGTTTCTATAAACAGTTCTCTTACTTCGGCAAGGCACCTCAATATGCTATCTGGGAGATTTTTATTTTTCTTAAGCAAGCCAAAATGCTCTGTTTCTGCTTTAGTATCTAAAAGAGAAAAGGAAAAATAAAGCCACGTACCCATGGTTCTCTAAAGTCCTGCACTCCCACACACTGTCTTTTCCCACTGTGATGGGCATTCAGTAAGCGCCGTTTGTGCTCAGGATTCTTGCCTCTTCCTGTTATACTTTCAATATCAGTTCACCTTTTGTGTCTATAAATCTGGCTGATGCAGAGTTTTCAAGGTGAATGTGGCCATTGTAGGACCAAGTCACTCCCTACTTCTATACAATATGGAGTCATCTGTCGGTGTATCGGCTCTTCAGCCAAAGACCTGGCCTTGCCTGTCCTGCCCTGCTGCCTTGCAATCAGTATCCAGGAAGTTTTCTGAACTGTCCACATCAACTTCAGTGCAAAGCACTAAGCAAACTCAATTTTTTTCTTAAACATATACCTTTAATAAACACAAAACAAAAAATGTTATTCTTCTTTCAGACATAAACTGAGTAGAATTTGTGACAGGGAAAGAATTTGGTAACACCTGAAAAAGTCTCTTGATGTCACTTATTTTTTCTTAAGATTTTATTTATTTATTTGAGAGAGAGAGAGAGAGCACATGTGTAGGAGCAGGGTGGGGGGTGGTCAGAGGGAGAGGGAGAAGCAAGGAGCTGAGCAAGGAGCCCGACACTGGGGCTCAATCACAGGACCCTGGGATCATCACTTAAGCCGAAGGCAGAGGCTTAACCACTTAACCGACTGAGTCACCCAGGTGTCCCTTGATGTCACTTAGAATCAGAAAAACACAATCTTTATGCCTTGGTGAAGGCTTCTTGGTGAATTTGCTTCTTTGTGGTTTGACACAATTCCACAATCAGGCCATAACTTGTCAGCCCAAATTTCCATGTGATCTTTCCTTTTTTAGCAGCTGCATGCTATCGTACACTAAAAGTCTAGTTTATATTCTTGGCCAAATGAAAACGAAGGACAAGAAGAATTATTTAAAGATATGTGCTTTTTTTGTTTATTGGAGATTATTATCATTTTTAATACATATAGAAGACTGTTTTAATCTAGTCATCTAGGAACGAAATAACATCAATAATGTCATAGCTAGATGTTGCATTGATATTTGTAATATTGTTATGGCTTCTTGGTAGAAAAAATAAAATCCCTGCCCTGTTGCATTCAATTGGACAGAATTATCATGTCTCATAAGGCTGTCAAGTTAATCTGAATTATAGATGTTTGACAGGCAAGTAAAGATGAAAATCATTGTTCCAAAAATTGGGGATTATAGATCTCCTACAGAAATATACATGTTCAATTTAATAGTGATAATCCCTCAATTTAGATGAGCAGCCTTACTGCCTTGATAATATTTTTTAATATCAAGGGCAGGATTTTATCTTTCACATCAAAAATACTTTGAAAAATATTACTTGGGGACCCTATGCACACTGTAAAAGTAAAAGTAATGATCTAACAGGTTTTCTTTTTCCTTAGAGATATGAAAGTGGAATTAGAAACCATGCATTTATAGGTTAAAAATAATCTCTTAAAGCTTATTTTCAATCAAATTTTACAACAAATTCAAACCACTTTGTCTCTCTTAAGGGAATTTATTACTCCGGTTATTTCTCACTAAACCTGTACTTTTGAATCTCTAAGAAATGGAAGAACAATTTACTACAATAAGAATGTTTACTGAGGGTGCTTTAGGAAGCCTTGACTTTTAACTGCAGCTTTCATATGCAGGCCTTGTGACTATTTTATTTCATAACATAGCAAGAAAAAATACAAAGAAAAGTAATGAGCAAATATAATCTAGTACACTACACCATTATTTTAATCAGATTTGCTAATCTCTTTCATTTTTATATTTTGATGATAAAGTTAAATCATCTAATATAAAATGTAATATGCAAGATTCAGTACAGGTTCTTATTTTAGTAAGGATTGGAAATTGCTCAGAATTCTTTTTCTTATTCTTTTTTCTTTTTTTTAGAGACTGTTGATTTTTATTTATTCAGTTTAAGGCTAGAATTTCCTTAAAAAAGGAAAGACAGAAAGAAGGAAGGCCTAACGGACTTCATGTGTTTAGCCTAAGCTTTTATAATAGGATCCTATGCACCGTATTTTGTGTTTGAAATCATTCACGTGGATGAGGTCACCTAGCTAATAATAGATGAAGGCAAGATACAAAACCCATTTTCTTTAAATTACTACCCTGCTTAACTGGTAGCGTTAATATTTGTATAGAACTCATATGCCAGCAACAGGGAATGGTCGGCGAGAACCAGAGAAAAGAGTCACAAAAACAAATTGACTGGAGCGCCTGGGTGGCTCAGTCATTAAGCGTCTACCTTCAGCTCAGGTCGTGATCCCAGGGTCCTGGTATCGAGCCCGCATTGGGCTCCCTGCTCCGCGGGAAGCCTGCTTTTCCCTCTCCCACTCCACCTGCTTGTGTTCCCTCTCTCGCTGTGTCTCTCTCTGTCAAATAAATAAATAAAATCTTAAAAAAAAAATTGACTATACTCATCAGCAGTGCCAGTGGAAATGGGCAAGATAATACACTTATTCCACTTTTCTTTCTTTTCTTCCCCCTTCCCTCCCCCTCTTTCTTTTTTTTTAAAGATTTATTTGTTTATTTATTTTGAGAGAGTGAGAGGGAGAGTACATGAGGGGGGGTAGGGTCAGAGGGAGAAGCAGGCTCCTCGCCGAGCAGGGAGCCCAATGCGGGACTCGATTCTGGAGCTCCAGGATCATGACCTGAGCTGAAAGCAGTCGCTTAACCAACTGAGCCACCCAGGTGCCCCACTTTTTCTTTCTTTCTTTCTTTCTTTCTTTCTTTCTTTCTTTCTTTCTTTCTTTCTTTCTTTCTTTCTTTCTTTCTTTCTTTCTTTCTTTCTTTCTTTCTTTCTTTCTTTCTTTCTTTCT
>NW_027397066.1:107923821-108086016 GCF_003265705.2 Callorhinus ursinus
CCTTTCTTTTCTCTTTCTTTTCTTTTTTCTTTCTTCTTTCTTTCTTTTTCTTTCCTTCTTTCTTTCATCTTTCTTTTTTTCTTCTTTCTTTTTTCTTTCTCAAGTAAATGTTCATTTAGTAAGACACTGTGTAATAAAAAAAAAGTTTGTAGCTGCTTTTAGCAATGACTTTTAGTATCCTTTAATACATCTAATGAAAGAATTTAATAGAAAAGGTGTTGATATCCTTATTGAGTTAGTTTAAGGGAAAGAATCAACCACATGATCCCTGAGACTGGCAAATTCCAAATTTTGGAAGGCATAATTTAAATAATCCATGAGGCAACTTCTAAAATTTTTATTTTATTGTGGTAAGAATACCACAGAGGGTGGAATTCACCCTCTGAATAGAGTTTTAGCTGTACAATGCAGTATTGTTAACTATAGGCATGATGTTGTACAGCAGATCTTAAAAACTTACTCATCTTTCATAATTGAGACTTTATGCTCTTTAATAGCAGCTCCACATTTTCCACTTCTCCCTGCCCCAAGTATCTACCATTCCATCCTCTGGTTCTAGGAGTCTAACTATTTTAGATAAGTCATGTAGTGGCATCATGCAGTGTTTGTCCTTCTGTGACTGATTTATTACCCTTAGCATAATGTCTTCAAGGTTCAAGCACGTTGTTGCATATTTCAGAATTTCCTTCTCTTTAAAGGAATAATATTACACTGCATGTATATAACACATTTTTCTTGTCCATTCATCTGTGGACAGATATTTATGTCGTTTCCTTATTTGGCTATTGCAAATAATGCTGCAATGAACACAGGAATACAGTTATCTCTTTGACATACTGATTTCAATTATTTTGGGTATATATCCAGAAACAGGATTGCAGGGTCATGTGATAGTTCTATTTTTAATTTTTGAGGAATCTCCATACCTTTTAATATAATGGTTGCACCATTTTACATTCCCAGCAACAGTGTTACTAGGGCTTCAATTTCTCTGCATCCTCACCAACACTTGTCTTTTGTTTTTTAGCTAATAGCCACCCTAGCCCCTGTGTAGTGATTGATATCTCATTGTGAGTTTGATTTGCATTTTTCTGATAACGAGTGACATTGGTCATATTATCATATACCTGTTGAACATTTGTGTGTCTTCATTGGAGAAATGTCTATTTAAGTCTTGAGTTCATTTCCTAATCAGGCCATTTGTGGACTTTTTTGTTATTGAGTAGAGTGGTTCTTTATATATTTTGGATATTAACCCTTTATCAGAAACATGATTTGAAGATATTTTCTTCCCTTCCATAGCTTGCCTTTTCAGCCTCTTGATTGCTTCCTTTGCCTACAAGGAAGGTTTTTACTTTAACGTAGTCCCACTTGTCTACTTTTGCTTTTGTTACCTGTCATATCTATGAAATCATTGCCAAGACCAATGTTGTGAAGATTTTTTCCTGTTTTCTTCTAGGAGTTCTACAGTTTGAGGTTTTAAATTCAAGTATTAAATTTATTTTGAATTGAGTTTTGTGTGTGGTGTAAGATAAGGGTCCAATTTCATTCTATTGCATGTAGATATCCAATTCTCTCAACATCATTCATTGAAGAGACTGTCTTTCCCCATTGTGTTTTTTGGGACTCTTGTCAAAAATCAGTTGGCCTTATAGTTATGGGTCTATTTCTGAGCTTTCTACTCTGTTCCATTGACCTATATGTCTGTTTTTATGTAAATGCCATACTGTTTGTTGACTGTAGCTTTGTAAAATATTTTGCAATCAGGAAGTGTGAGGCCTCTAGCTTTCTCTTTCTTTGTTAAGATTGTTTTGTCTATTCTGGGTTTATGCAGTTCCATATGAATTTTGTTATTGTTCTCTTACTGTTTCTGTAAAAAATACCAGAGGGATTTTGATAAGAATGGCATTGAATTTGTAGATAATTTTGGTTAGTATAGACATTTTAACAATATTAAGTCTTCCAACCCATGAACACAGGATGTCTTTCCATTTCTTTTGTCCTTCTTTAAATTCCTTTTGGAAGAGTTTGAGAAAGATTGGCATTATTATTTTTAAAAAATGTTTGGTAGAATTTACTAGTGAAGCCATCTAGTCTTAGACTTTTCCTAGACCTCTTTGGAAGATTTTCGTTTACTGATTCAATATACTTCCTAATTATAGATCTGTTCAGACTTTCTATTTCTTCTGTTTTTGGTATGTTGTATTTTTTCTAGGAATTTACCCATTTCTTCTAGGTTATTCGATTTGTTGGTGAATAAATGTGTATAGTTGTCTCTTAACATTTGTTACTGTGGCATCAGAAATATTTATTAGTCTTTTCTCTTTTTTCTCAGTTGGTCTAGCTAGGTTTGCCAATTTTGTTTATCTTTCCAGAAAACCAACTCTTAGTTTTTTTGATTTTTTTCTACTGATTTCTCTACTTTATTTATTTCTGGCTGAATATTTTTTCTTTTCCCAACATTTCATGTTACTTTTTTTGGATACAAAACTCAGGAATTAAAGAATTAATACCACTTGTTTCTAAATGCATCATATTAATTATTGCTTTTATGATTTGCAAGAATAAATTCCAATGGTAATTGATTGTTTTTCATCCCAATCCAGCTCAGTATAAAATTTATATTTTGTAGAAATATGTAAATTTTAGAAAGTTCAATGATAAAAAAAATGACTTTCTACAGAAATGAAGAACAGAAGGATAGTGTATATTTGAATATTTGTTTCTGTTATTCCTATATTTATAAAATATGTACTAAAAATGCAATAGCATATTTACATATTGCATATCTTTTAGAAAGTATAAAAAGATCAACAAACATGCATGATTTAAAGAACTATTCCTCAAGATAACATATAACTTGCATGCCTATATTCTTTTGTGGTTTTGAAGTCTGCTCTTAAGAATGTCGTCTCATCTGAACGACTCAATTATGTTTGATGGATCGAACAGGTATCATTATACCTATGTTTCAGATTATAAATCTGACTCAAAAAGTTAAAAAATGTTTATTTCCAATGTCACAGAGCTAGTAATTGATGGATCCAGAGCCTGAAACCAGTTTCTTGACTCTATTTATATAAAGATTGTTTTAATGTGTCCACAGACACCTCACTGTGTACTTATTGTGAGAGCACTAATAAATGGTTACATAAAGATAATATTTATAATTCTATAGATCTTGATCTATAAGAAGCTATCTTAAGAAATTCAATTCAAAATTACTTATATGTGCCTAGCATTTTGCGATTCTTGGATAAACACGTGTAGATGAAACATCAGGCACAATTTCAAGAAGCACACGGAGAAGAGAGAGGTAAATGTATGATACAGTATGATGTGGAGATATAGCCAGTAACTAAGGAGTATACAAGAAACCCAGAAGAGGGAGGAGAGTTCAATTGTTCTTGGGTTGAGCTGGCTTCATGGAGAATAGAACATCTGAACTGGGATTTGAAAGACCTTATTTCCCATTACACATAATGCAAAAAGAGCAAGTGGCTTGGTGGAATGAAAACCAAGTGAAATTCATCTAATAAAAACTCTTTTACCTGGTTTTCTCTAACGCCTTCTTTTATATTCACTATATTGGTTGGTAATAAAATGGGCCATCCGTTATTTAAAACAGAAACCAACCCTATTGATTCTGTCTCTGACACATTCTTACATCAGTACCCTCTCTTCTTTCCTATGGCTGTATCATTTCTCAGCCAAACCATTGCAAAGATCTGTTAGTGGATTTTCTATATACTAACACCAGAATAATCTTTCTAAAATGCAAATCTGGTCTGTCACCACATAACCAGAAAATCTTCAGTGGATTTCCTGGACTTCCTGGATAAATGCCAACTTGGTCTTTTTTTTTTTTTTAAGATGTATTTATTTATTTGAGAGAGAGAGAGAATGCGTGCACCCTTGTGCGTGTGCCAGCAGGGGGAGGGCCAGAGAGAGAGTGAGAATCCTTGAGTAGACTCAGCACTGAACAGGAAGCCCAAGATCATGACTGAGCTGAAATCAAAAGCCTACTGAGCCACCCAGGCGCCCACGCCCCCCCAACTTGGTCTTTATAATAAATCAAATTTTTCTTACTGTTAAATTTAGAAAAGTGCTTGGTTATTTGGGAGCAGGAAGTGAGGTGCAGATTTGGGGGGAGTACACTAGAACTTAAGTTACCAGGCAGAGGACCTTGTCAGCCTTGTTTAGCCCTTCATCCCCACCACCTGGCACTGTGCAAGGCACTCAGTATTTATTGAATATGGTAATGTACTTACACAATATTAGAATTTATATACTAGTATTTATAAAAATATATAATAACTTATTTATTGAGTGCAAATCATCATGCTAGTTGCTTTACATTACCATTTTCATTATCTTTAAATATTTACATTATCTTTAATCTATATGTTTATATTACCTTTAATCTCTAGAATGTTGCCGGAGGCTCTCTCTCTCTTTCTCTCTTTTTTTAAGTGAGTGCAATAACTGAAGCTTAGAGAGGTTAAAAAACTTGCCAATGTCATGTAGCTGACAAGTGGCAAAACAGATACAAAACAAGGTCTGCTTGGCTCTAAAATCTGTACTCTTTTCTTTATAACAGTCTGCCTCCTTTTTCTATCTCTCATAGGTTCCATCTGACTATCCTTATTTATTAAGGTACCAAAAGGTCTTATTTATAAAATTTATCACCCTTATGTCACAGAAAGCTTCCTGTGTACATATTACCTGCCCTTCCCTACTTCTCACCCTAAATATATTGGGCCTATTTTAAATGACTGAAAGTACTTTAAAAGCTTTAGTGAAAAGTGGTGGATATGGAGAAAATTGTTCTGTCTGTGCATCACTATTTTATCTCCATGGATTTTCTAATTGAACTAAGCATACAAGCTCTGACAGAATTTGTTCCCTCAAAAAATTTACTGTTTTTATAGTAATTTTATTTTCATAATGTTTAACAGATTAGATATTTATCTTCATTGGGCTTGGTGAATTAATCTTACTAGCTTATGGCTTCACACTGGCACACATTAGAAATATACCTATGCCTATGAAGTATCCTCCAGAATTAGATCAAATTCTAACAACATTATTTAAATAAAAACTAAAGAACTAATAATTTCTCCAGGGGTGAGTTAGGATAAAATCTCGCTACTCATCACAAACAACTAAGGAATCAGAGTTTAGTAATTGTGGTTTGGTTATTGTTTTTGTCTTATTTATTGTTTGTCTTTTATTTTTGTTTTCCATTTTTTTACTTTGGGTCTTTATCTTTTAAAAACTGTCTTTTGACTTCTGTCAGGTAAGAAGCTTAGCAGTCATCAAGGAAAGTTGTCAGGAATAAAACATATTATATTACATTATTTAATGCCTGATCAATTAAAAAATTGATTTACCTAGAAGTTTGTTTACTTAGGTCTGGTTGGTATGCTGTTTCCTTACCTCTCTGATAACACATGTGCAGAACATTTCTCCTACCTCTTTTCCCTCTCTTTCCCAGCTACCTCTATGGGTTTTTTTTTTTTTGTTTGTTTTGTTTTTTTACTTAACTCTTAAATATTGGAGCTCCTTAGCATTTGTCTTGTGTCCATATCTTCTGCTACTCCGTAGTCTGACGTTAGATACTTTCATCTACCACTCAATTTTGAGATTTATCTATATTCTGGCATTGAGTTCTGGAATTATATATTTGAATTCTTGTCATTGTCACCTCATTGCCCCACATACACCTAAAATTTAATATGTCAAAAGATGGATTTTTTGTCCTTGCCCCCCTCAACTCCATTTTTTTCCTGCATTGTTCCCCATCTTAGAGAATGATTCCACTCGGTTGCTCAAACTAGAAACCTGGATGTTGTCCTTGATTTTCCATCTTTGTTCATCTTGATTGTATCTCTTGCATATGTCTCAAGTTCATCTACTTCTCTACATATTTACTTCCAGCATCCTAGTTCAGACTACCTGAAAGTCCAGCCTCAATTATTACCAATGATTCTAACTTATCTCTTCCCTTTTGTTTCATCTTCTGTATTATAGCTGCAATTATCTTCCTAAAATATAAATATGATCATGTGACTCCTCAGAAAATCACTGACTCAGTTCCCACTACCAATGAGATAATATCCAAACTCTTTTATACAACTTAAATATCTCTTCCTCCTTTGGGCAATACCTACTTTTTTAGCCTTAATCCTCACCGCTTTCCTCCCCAAAATCATGCTTCAGCAATAGTATTTACTCTCATTAAAAACACTACTTCAATTATGGTGATTTCACTGTCTCTTATAAGCCTTTCTTGACCATCCAACTGTAGATGAGGTGTTAGGTTCCTCCCCAGGACACTGCATTTCCTTCTTGTGGCATTTATCACATTTAGTTTTAATTCACTATTCACTTATATGCATCCCCACTTGGCTAAACAATTTCTGTAAAGGAGCATCCATTGTCTCCCATATTCCCCTTGTACTCCTAGGATTTACATAGGGAGGGCATAACACATCACGTGTTGAATGAATGAATGAGCTTGTTTTAGCGAGTTTCATAAAGATGCAAGGGGAGGGGAAAACGGCACCAGAAGAGGAAGCATTTAGTACCATTAGCTAAATGTCTTACAATATATTACTATTTTGAAATTCTTAAAAAATTAAAAACAGGGGCATCTGAGTGGCTCAGTCGTTAAGCGTCTGCCTTCAGCTCAGGTCATGATCCCAGGGTCCTGGGATCAAGCCCTGCATCGGGCTCCCTGCTCCATGGGGAAGACTGCTTCTCCCTCTCCTATTCCCCCTGCTTGTGTTCCCTCTCTTGCTGTGTCTCTCTCTGTCAAATAAAAAAATAAAATCTTTAAAAAAAAATTAAAAACAGATATGATCTAACTAATGTTCAAAAAAGTTAATTAACTTGCTCAGATCACATAGGTAGCAATTAAAAGAACTAGGATTCCAACCCTAAAAGTTGTAGTGTTTTCTACTCTATATTATTTTTTCATCCATGCCAGAGCTTAGGAAATAATTAAGGAAAAGCAGGAGGCGTCATGAGTTTCTTTGGCAGGAATCTACTCAGGACTTTTGGGATGTCTCGTGAGGCTAAGTCTATGATGAATTGTTGGTATCATTCGCTTCCAAAACCCACCCATTGCTATTATTCTAGATTTCATGTCAACAACATGAGACTTGTTTTTATTATTACAGTAGTTATGGTTTTATTGTCCAGTATGCTGAACTCAGTTCAGGGATATTTATGAATTTATAAGATGATCTATCCTACAGATGTATGAATAAATACAATGACACCTAGTGAGAGTAAGAAAAAAGGATTGAAGATATTGATCACCATCCTGAAAAAAGCTGATTCAGAATTCTGCAGTGCAAAAGATGAGAAGGGCTCTGCTATGCAATACTAGTAGCAAATCTTCTTTGACTAGGATAAAGAAAGGTCATTCTCATACTTATTATATACGAAGCACTGTTCTGTGTACTTTACGTTTATAAACTCAACCCTACCGGTTATCCAGTGATGAATTATTATTATTATTCAGTTTACTTAGAAATGTGAGGTACAGAGGAGCACGTGGGTGGCTCAGACAGTTATGAGTCCCACTCTTGATTTCAGCTCAGGTCATGATCTCAGGGTCGTGGGATCGACCCCTGCGTTGGGCTCTGTGCTGGTCATGGAGCTTACTTAAGATTCTCTCTTTCCCTCTCCCCCTCCCCCCACCATTCTCTCTATCTCTCTCTCAAAAAAATATGTATAAATAAAATAAATTATAAAGAAAAGAAATTTGAGGCACAGTAATTGCTGATCATTTAATTACCAAATAGTTGAGTTGATATTTGAACCCAGGAAGTCTAATTCTACAGTCTGTGACAATAACCATGGTGCCAGTCTTTAGAATGGTGATTTGAAATATATTTTTTAAATGATACTTTGAATATAAATTTTTAGAAGTTGTTGCTGTTTATAATTTTTAAGAACTCCTTGTTCTTATTCCTGCTAGGGATGGTCCCCAGGAAAGATGTGTTGTAAACTGTATTTCTTCTCTCTCGGATAATAGCAAGGTAAAATTTGTGCCTAAGTAAAGAAGGTTGAATTTATAAGCCACTTTGTGCCATCTGTATCTAGATATACATATCTATAATTATTGATCAAGAGGATCTTATTTTGTCCCTTAATTTGACTGAACTTTAGATAGGCTTCTTTCTGATTTTAGGGTCCTAAACTCACTTTTCTTAGAATTTTTACTTTAGAAACCTAATTGTAAATGTTTTCTCTGCCCCTTCAAGATAATGTCTTTTAAAAAGCTTCTTGCCAATTTTATATCCCAGGAATATCTTTCTCAAGGATCTGGGAAACATTTCTTTAAAATGTCATCAATGAGATAGCATTCTCCTCTGCCTGTCTCTGTTGGAGGGTGGGAGTCTAACTTTTGTGGGTATCTTGCTCCAAGCTGGTAACATTATCTTCTGTCCAAAGTATGAGAAGTTTCTTTTTTCTTTGGGTAAAGCCAGTTAGCAAGCAAACACAGATGGCCTATGCTGTCCCTCTAACTCCAGCCTTTAAAAACCCTTTGTGGGCTTGAGTTCAGACTTATTTCTGGCTTCTCTAGTTTATTTCAATAGCCTTGAATAAAGTCTTCTTGGCCTATTTACCTTTTTCTGTTACCGTTTTTGCTGTGACACCATGCAGGTAGAAAACGCATGACAAAAGCAAGGTTTATATGTTGATATTAGAGATCAGTCTTTCCTAGGTCTTAATTCTTTAATGTCTCTTCTGGACAAGAAAGTACATCCTCCCTTCCCCCCACCCTTTTAGTTGTGGACTCAAGGTATTATATCTCTTTATAAGGGTTGAGAAGATAAAGATCTGAAAATATGTACGTGTGTAACCATCTTATTGGAGATAGGGGCTGGGGGAATTTGAACCGTAAGGATAATATAAACCAGCAGAAGTTAAGAAACATGTACTCAAAAGTAAAAACCTGAGTTCAAAATATAAAAAGTACTTATTTTAGTCACATACTTCCTTAGGAAGTTATATTTGATCTACCTGCTTCTTTGGAAGGAAGAATCAACAGGAGGATGAGAGAAATCTGAGGGAATTATTGTTTATAACTGCCTATGGTCATTTAAATATTTTTAATATAACCAAAAAAAAAAAAAAAAGAGCTGTAGCTATTCTGATTGCTATGACTGTTTTATTGGAAAATTCTCCAGTGGTTTCCATTGAAGATTGACTGGAAATAACTTTTTTTTTTCCTTTGGAAGTTTTCAATGATACTGTTATTTATATGGATCTGGGATTTTTTTTCTTCAAAAGTAAAAAGGGCAATATGCTCAAGTAGGACACATTTTATTTTTTCCTTCACTGTTAAAAAAAAAGCCCAACACAATATTCGCATATTTTTCAAATTGCTTTGTGTGCTTTCTGAAGCAGTGCTAAGCAATTCAGCACATTTATCTAAGGAGGAAATGATATCCTAAAATACATTGAGAAACCTAACTTGGTAAATAGCTTCTTAGTGTTCATGTGCCTCTATATGAAAAAACAGAACAAAAACCTACAAAATATGAAGAGACCATATATCAATTTATCAAGTTAATGGTCTCCTTTAGGACACTTGAGCAAATTTTAAAAATGCATTTAAGTATGAAAATTAAAAATTGAATACTCTTGGAAGAAAACATATATCATTTGAGCCAGAATAGTTAACTGATTTGGAGAAAAAAAAATAACAGAGGATATTGAACTCACCATATTTGATAAGATATTTTTTCATGTATCTGCTCTGTGGGGATAAATATTAAGTGAAAATTTTATTGTTTTCCCATAATTCCCATCAACTCCCAACCAGTCACTGTTTGGCTTTCTTTTTTTAACCGAAGAATAGTCTTTTTTCAAGTTATATTTGTCAAAGCTATGTGAAATCTAGTTTAAAATGCAACATATAAATACCATGAAGTGACCGCTTTTGATCCATCATTTTGGTTCCTGTTTCTGCAACTGCTAACTTGAGTAGAGAACATAATAAAGATGTGCTCTCTCTTCCACTGAATTTAATTCCGTAACATAGAGATTTTAATCATTAATTCAAAGTAGGCATTTCAGATGGAAAAGAAACTTGTTTTGGAGAAAAGTCCTTTCAATCCTCCAAGCGTTTTGGATGTGGGCACTTACTAGAGCTTTTACCTGAAAGTGGTACTCGGGAGTGATTCTCTGCCAGAGCCACCCCTGCCTGGGGGGGGGGGGTCAGATCAAAAGCCTCAACATCAACAGATTTCTCTTCATACTCATTCTGTCTGACAGTCTCAATTTGGAATATCTACCAGCTGTTCCATTTCCTACCTTTCTTGGTTTTGGTAAGGTGACAAACATAACAGATTTATCAACAGTTTTTTTTCTATAGCTAAAATGTCAGAGTCAGCTTTTCAAATACAACAACAAAAACATCCCCAGCTTTTAAAAAAGTGTCAGGACTTCAAACACACTGCATTTGACTTTTTTAAGAATGAGACCACCCACAGAATTAAACAGAAATATAAACTACTTTTCCTTTTGGGCAAGTACAAGGGGAGAAAATAATTACAGAGCTTCTTATTCAACTTGCAGATCAATATAAGTATCTCCAAAAACAGTCAAAAGAAACAAAAGGAAAAACACAGCTCATGATTACTTTGTAACTGAAATATACCTTGACAGGGGAAGAGGGGGTGAGAGGAAATAAAAAAAGACATTTATTGAATGCTTCAAAATTTACTTCCTGTGTGACCTGAAACATTTCCCATAATCTCTATGGTCTTTCATTTCTTATTTTTGAAATAAAATAACACCTGTTTTTCCTATCTGAAAGGATTCAAGGAAGGAATGAAAAATCTTCGCATATTATAAAGCATTGTGCAAATGTAAGATTACTACTTTTTGAGCCCATCAAGTATTTAATTTACAAAAAAAATTACACTAAGAGTTTTAAAATCTTTTTCACTGTTTCACATATTTAACATGGATTGCGAGGCTTAGTTGAGTACAGTGGAAACTTGATTTGGACCTCAGGAGGGTCCAGGTGCTTCTTGCTTATTATAATAGGTCTCTGGTTATACTGCCTGACTTACCACCTTTCCTTAGTCTTTTTCTTCCTAGTTCACTGCAAGCAGTGACAAAGTGCCCGACACTGATTGAACTTCTGTTTTTCCATCCAAGAATGCAGTTGAGAGATCTGAACTGGGTTCTGATTGGGCATCAGTACCAAGGCACGGCAAATGGGTGGGGTGGGGAGAAGAGAGTGAAATATTTATGTTGACTATAGATTGGGTCTTGTCTCTTCTTGACACTGAAAGACTGATCTCTGTAGGCAACCCTAGCGTTAAGGCTGCTCTTGAGAACAGCCTTTGGATAGCTGCATATGCTTTGTAGCCATTATTTATTCTCAGAATGTGCCTGAATGAGATCTGGAATGCTGTAAATAAGGTTTTCATTCAGAAGGCATGCCCAGGCTTGACACAGGACCAGAACATGTGAACACATCTAGATCTCAGGATGTCAGGTGCAGGAGACCTTCCTAAAAGAAAGCACCAGAAACATTCACAAAGGAAACGAACAATGTTCACTGAGAAACAACTGGCAGATTTGGAATTCTTGTTCAGCAAGAACCCACACCCCGCTCCCAGCCTTCAGAAAGAAATGGCGTCAAAACTGGAGATACATCTCACAGTACTGCAGGTTTGGTTTGAGAACCATAGAGCAAAGCTCAAGAAAGCCAAACGACAACATGGGGGACCTGGGTGGCTCAGTTGGTTAATCATCTGCCTTTGGCTCAGGTCATGATCCCGGGGTCCTGGGATCGAGCCCCATGAGCAGGGAGCCCACCTCTCCCTCTCCTCCCCACTTGTGCGCTCTGTCACTATCTCTGTCTCTCTGAAATAAGTAAATAAAATCTTAAGAAAAAAAAAAAAAAGGCCAAACAACAGCAATTATCTGGGGTGGAAGTCAAGACCAGCTCTTCCAAGAGAAATGTGGATGGACCTTCAGGATTCCCTGATGGTGCCTACCCTGCTTCCCTGGTTTATACAGATCATCCAAAACCTTCCTTCCAACTCAGCATATGCCCCAATTTTAAGGCTCTCCTAGACCATTCTGTTGGCCGCAAAATAATCCATTTTGGCTGCTACCAAGATCCTAACATCTACTCCCTTTGTTCTATTATGAAATCTCAAATTCTTTCCATAAGCTTCACTGCTAGTTCTTTCGGTTTTTCATCTCCATAAAGAACTTAATGAGAGAAACTAGACACAAAAGGTCACATATTGTAATGATTTGCAATAATTCCCATACAAGAGACAGACACAAGATCTACACAACAGGGATGTATTTCAAAAACATGCTCTGTGAAAGAAAAAAGACAGAAAAGTGCCTGTGTGGTGGAATTCAGCAGAAAGAGGTGCTAAACAAACATTGGGATGGGGATGTTTCACATCATGATTGGGATGGCAGTAACCTGGATGTATAAATTCACCCAAAGATACAGAACTGTAACATTATATTATATCACAAAAACAAACAATCATGTGACAGGATGGAGGTGTTTGCTAATGCCATGGTGGTAATCATTTTTTGATATATAAATATATCAGATCAACACATGGTACACCTTACACTTGCACAATGTTGTGTGACAACTATATCTCAGTAAAGCTAGAGAAGAAAAAATTTTAATTATATCTCAATAAAAATACATGTATAATGGGGGAAAAATAGGCATGCCCAGGCTGAATTCCTCTAATCCTTTAGTTGGATATTCTCCTGGTAGAGGTGGTATTTAGGTTGTGGGTATGGGTGGTAGCTTGTAGTCTCTGGCATGTTGAAAAAAACCTCTCCAAAAATGCAGTGAGGTCTAGGGACTGTATCAGAAATGTAATAAAGCCTGTGTTGGGCAAGCTGCTGTTCTTTGCTCTCAGTCACCAGGACTGCCTGGGTGGTTCTGCCCGTTTTCCTGTGCCCCCAGTTGTTGGGTTAATGTAGATCTAGACCAGACAGCACATCCTTTAAAACATAAAAGACAAAGCCAACATGTATTTAGAAGACGGCAGTGAGGCCAGGGGCAGTCTTAAGAAAGGAGTAGTTCGGTCATTTAGTTGACTGTTGTATCATTTTCTCGCACTGTGTATTATTTCTAGCCCCAATCATATTGATATGGTGTGTTATGGTGCATGTGGCCATGTGGAAGAGGCCCCGTTCTTTCGTTCTTTCGGGGAGACTTGATTATCCACTTTCCAGAAGCACAATGGCAACTCTTTTCTCACTAAGAGAATCCATTGCAAATCTGTAAGACAATCCCTCCCTCAGTCTTCAGGAAACTTCTCTATAGGAGGTCCCTGCATTTAGATGCATTCTAAAGGCCTGGGACAATAATTCAAGAAGACAATTTCAATCATCTTAATGACCCCTGAATTATTTCAATTATCTAACCAACCCCTCAAATAAGACAGCCCTTCAAGAAGTTACAGACACATCAATCAAACATCCCAGAATGATAGTATTAGAAGAGATTTTAGTCAAAAATCTTTTAAAACAAGGAGTAATCCCTTAAAATAGCACCATTGGCAAAACGTCATCCAGACTTGAACACCCACACTAACAGGGGAGTGCATATGCTCACAGGGCTTTCGGTGTGGGAGAAAGCACCCATCTTTGGGGACCAAAAAAAAAAAAAAAAAAAAAAAAAAAGGACGGCCTCAGGTCTGCCTTTTCCTATGTGAATGCAGGCTAGTTATTTTATCTTTGGCTTCCTGATATACTTATAATAGAAGAGAAAATGATACCTTTTTCATTGTGCTCATTTGAGCATGAGGTGAGACAATGTGAATAAAACATCAAAGAACATGCTAAGTAATTGGTGGTTTTCTTCCCAGCCTTTTCATGGTTGGAATATGCCTTCTGTCTTTAAGTTAAGTACTGCCACAAACTATGTGACCTCAAGAAAAGTATTTAAACTCTCTGGGTCTGAACTTCTGTAGATGTAAAATGAGAATCTTGGACTGATTGATTCTAAGGTCCTTCCAAAGACATTTTTCACTAAAATATGAAACATCATGGTAGATTTCTGAAGATATTACCTTCACTTTTGTTCCCTTATAGCCATCTGTTATCATAGGCTTGGCTAGGCTAGACATAATTACTTTTTCCCTATGGAGTCAAGAAACAAACTAAATGGCAGTGTCCTTGAATAATTTATTTGACTCTTAGAATTAGTACATTATCACTGTTGCTATGGAAGAAGTAATTTACATTTTGAAAGGGTATTTTACTTCTTTTATCTATGACTGTATTTTAATCCTTTTACTACTTAGAAGATGTGACTCCATTATTTTATGTCAATACTTCCCGTGTCCTGTGATTTGGGTGGGGTCAGTTATTATCTGCAATGTCTGATGAGGTTAATGCACTGGGGCTCTGAGTGCCTACATTTAGTTAATGAATTTGAAGTAGAGTCTCTGGAGTGTGCATACCAACTTATCAGCCCCTAAGCTTTTGTTTGCTTTCTGTTGTGTGATCTGTAGAATAACAGTTTATATATACACAGATTTTAATAATGAAAAGTAGGTGTCAGATTTGAGAATATGTAGTACAATGGAAAGGGTGTCTTTCCTGTTATTAGACATAGCTTCAAATCTAGACATTATCACTTATTAGCACTTCATCCTGCCTAGTCGCCATGCTTATCTGAATTTCAGCTTTTTTCCCTGTCAAATGAGTACACTATTGACCTGCAAGTTGGTTGTGATATTAAATGAAAAATTATTTGTCAAAGTAACTTTTAAATATTTCTCTATATCAAGTAACATGTTACTTTGATTAGTAAGTTGATTTGATTGCAGTCTATCAGTTCCAGGGAGCAGTAGCTTGGAGAGACTTATAAGGCAAGAGAAGGCAAACATGATATGTATGTTGTAGGAGAGTCATTGAAAATAAACATCAGGAGCTGGAAATTATTATTTATTTATTTATTTATTTTTAATATATTTTTAAAAGAATGTATTTATTTATTTGAAAGAGAGAGAGCACAAGTGGGGGCTGGGGGGAGGGGCAAAGAGGGAGGGGGAACGAGACTCCCCACTGAGCAGGGAGCCCGATATGGGGCTTGATCCCTGGACTCTGGGACCATGACCTGAGCCGAAGGCAGACACTTAACTGGCTGAGCCACCCAGGCGCCCCATTAGGGGGAAGTTGTTTAATAAATTCCCTGGAGTTAGTAAAGAAATGGTAAAGAAATCACAATACAGGATAAGAGGAAACCCTGAAAGCGGGTATGAATAAGTCATTTTTAGTTCTTTGAATACATAATGATAGTAAATATATGTGGTCAGTATGGTTATTTATTAATATTTTGGTTCTCCTCATTCCAGAAACATCATAGAACAGCACTTCTCTGCTCCTTTGAAATCAGATATGGCCATGTGACTTGATTAAGCCAATGAGGTCCGTATGGTTGTGACATGCATTTCCATATTAGTTGGTGGTCACTCCCTCAGCCTACCCCACAAAATGAAGATAATGTGGAACAGATTCCCCAGCTGCCCTATGAAAGTGATGAAAAATGAGCAAGGAACAAATGTGTGTTGTCTGCAAACATTATGGGTTTTTGTTAGCTTAACATAACCTAGATTCTTCTGACATATATAAGTTAGGGCGATTAACTTACCCAGAGGTTTAAGAGAATCTCTGTCCTTTCCTTCATGTGAGAAGCCAAAAGCAAGTGTTAGAGTGGATCTTAATCTGGGAGAGTATGTAGGGAGGAGTATGAACATGGGAGAGAATCACCATCTTCAGAGAAAGAGTTAGTCCAGGGGCCTGTGCTGTGCTGTTTCTGGCATCTAAACGTCAGTGGTCTAGGTCCTGCCCATTGCCCAGAGATCATGCCTGTTCCTATCCCATTTCTATCCCATTACAGGTTGCACAAGGGTGTCATTATATATGTTAATAACGCTTGAGAGATAGTTCACAATGCTTTTAAGACTACCTTATTACTAGATAAGGACATTTTAAGGAACACAGAGAAGTTCTGGTTAGTGTTTTCATGTTGATTGGACAAAGAAGATCATAGGAGTAAATACATAGAAAGGGGAAAGTGGTTGATTTCATTTACGTTCTTACGTACATACTTTAAGACCTTTCCATCCTACACTAGCTTATCCTCTCTCTCCAGTGTCATCGGGTGTGATACTTACTTTTGTTGCTCTGTTTTTACTTTTCTTCACCCAGTGAACTCCAGTGCCTCCTTCTAATATCAGTTCGATTGTCACTTTTCAGATGCCTCCTCCATGACCTCTCTGAGCACATCAAATACTAATGTTATCTACACTGTTTCTGTTGCAGCACTTACCGTGATAGTTATTTTTACATGTTTTTACATTATTTCTGTAATGTAATGGATCTCCTCCCCCTATGAGATGTTAATCTGTCTTCAGTCACCTTTGTATAATCTGACACTAGCACAGTGCTTCACACATGGCAGCACTCAACAAATATTTGTTCAAGGAATAATGAATGCAAGTCACGGTGGTGGTCATTAAATATACTCCTCTTTTTCCAACCACTCAAAACTCTGTGAGATAGGTAGCTATGTCTTCATTTTCAAAATGAGGATTGCTTAAAAGATTTACCCTGAATCACACACTCGTAGATGATGGAGCTGGATTTTGAATCCATGTTTATCTGACTTCAAAGCCTGTGGTCTTTCCATTACATGCCTCTGTCTCACCAAAAACTAAAAGAAATGCTTTAATTTTGAGGGAGTTAATAATGCATGGGAACTGAATTGAATATAATTTTATGCTGTTCTGCTCTAGAAGCATTTTTTATTATCCACTGTAGCTTTGTGCCTTCATCTCTTATCAAGAAGAGGTAATTATCTTCATTAGTAGGCAACCCCTTTACTTCCATATAACTTTGATACAGTTGGTAAAACTATTTTCTTTACTCCTTGCTCCCTATGAACTACTATTTTCAAAGACTGTCAAAGTTTGCAACCAGATGGTCAACTATTATTCACTCTAATTTCCTCTGCAACGATGTGATGAATCGTCAGGTCCATCAGCAAATAGTAACATATGAAAACATATTGTCTCATCTTCAGTATCTCCCAATGTCACTTGCACATTTGTTATTCCACTCTTGTTCCTAATTAAAGAAAGCTCATTTCCAATTCTCCTGACTGATATCTACCATTTCAATAATGCTCTTTATGTTTGTCCTAGAATATCCATCATCACCTTGTTAACGCAGTTGTTTTCAAATAAAGTGTTAACTAACAAAGTCTTTTCTTGACTTTTCTGTGGTCTTTCATTATTTATTTCTATCTGGCGTCCTCTTCTATCTTATGCTGTGATTCCACGCTGGACTCATATACAGTAACATCTGCCATCTGAAGCTTGATGGGAGTTTTTACCTTTTAAAGCTCTTTATCACACTTGAGCCGTCTACTTCTGCTGCCAATCTGAGTGGTATCTTTCCTGCAGCTCCCAGTCACTGTCCCCTTTTCCATCTTCCTTCTCCGGGCTATTTATCTCACACACTCAGCCTGCCCCACTCTGCTCAGGTTCGTCGAAGTCTAATACCTTTCATGTCATTCATTTTGCTTTCATATTCATTGGGCTTCTTAAGAAGATCAGCTCGTCTCTGTGATTTAATATTTAGTTCTTAATTTTATACCTAAAAGATAATCAAAGAAAATCATTCTTACCTTTTTTGCTCTGTGTTTGAAAGGCATTTGATCCTATCAGTGACATTGATTTGCATTTTGAATTTGTTGCCATTTAAAATAAATTAAAATTTTGTCTTAGCTTATAATCAGATTACAGTAGCAGCATGAATCCACCTAACTTTAAAAATCTGGAAAGAGCCATTTGCTTGAATAATAGGTCAACTCAAGTAATATCACTTTGAATGTATACTCTAGGGCTGGTACTGGTGTTTCTGTGATAATGACACTGCTGCTGAAAATTAAAGGATCCGACCATGAGAAAAATTCCTTTAATAGGAACGTTAAATTCTAGGGAGGCTGTGGCTTTTCTTTAAAAAGTGGATGGCAGGAAATCGGATGTATTTGCTTTTAGTGTTCAGAAAATGGGATGGGAGGTCAAGGTGAGTGCCAAGGTGCCCCTATGATTGATCCCACAAGCTTGGGTTGTTTGTGAGGCAATCAGTGTCACAATATGGGACATTCAAAAATCTGGTAACAATGTCCTATTAAAGTCACAGAAATTAACTTGATTTAAATGCCACACAGAATTTACTAGGTATAAAACAAGATCAAAAATGTGTTCAAGTTATGGCTGCTGAGAATGAGGAGATGGACCTAAATATATTTTACCTATCATTTCTATGCAGACTTTTTAGTGGAAAACTTCTTTCTAAGGAAAATAAATATATTTGTTAAAAATATTTGTAAAAAGGAAATAGAAAATACCGATTAAATCAAGTAGAGATGAGATGATCTTGTTAAATATGAATTCGGTCAACACAGATTTAGTAGAATAATACTTTGGACTTTTTTCAATAGAAAAATAGGAACATACTGAATTGTACTAATAAACTATATTAATATAAGAACACTCACTGTTTTCTGTATTGATTAGCCCAGCGTGAAACTTGATCACAAATACAAATCAAATATGAGTTCTACATTTCAAAATTGGACAATGATAAAATAGAGACTGCAAAAAGAGATGGCCAACAATATAGAAAACATGTTATGACTATTTGTTTGTTCATGTGAAAAATTCATCTAGCTCTCTGCCAGAGATATTGGAGATATAATGGTAAATAGGACAAACACGGCCCCACCTGTTATGGAACCTGGACTGGATCACCCGATGGAAGAACCAAGCAGCACTCGGAGATCTTGGAGGATAGGAGGTTTATTTAATGCAGGTGGGCTCAGAGGAGAATGATCTCCAAAGGTCTGAGCCCCGAGCACAAACAAAGGGGGGTAATTTATACACTTCTGCCCACTTGGTAATTTTGGCACGCGCGGGAAGCAGAGCAGAGAGAAGAACCCAGAAGAGCCCCGGGGCAGGGGCTGGGACTCCTTTGCTGGCTTGGTCGGCCATCTTAGGACACAGATTTCCCTTATCACACCTTTTAGAAGAAATGAGAAAATAGACAAGTGAAAATCACAGTAAGGTGATTAATGATATGGGAGGGAGAACAGAGAAAATGAAGAGAGGATATAAAAAGGAGCTTAATCAAGTTGAGGATGAGAATAGATGGTGTGTGGAAGGACCAGAGTGTGATAGAAAGGTGTACATTGTTTTCTGTAGAAGGCTTAGCAGATCAGAGAAAGCATGGTGCTGTGGGGAACTGAAAGTAAGTCAGGAAGTTTGATGAGTAATTTCAAGGGAGAAGAGGAGGAAAGATAAATCAGAAAGAGTAGTGGGGCCAGATAATGAGGTTTTATAAGCCAGACGTTGGGGCTTGCATTTACTCCTAGGAACAATGGGACAGGCTTTGGCACTGCACAACTCCAGTGAGTTGTGTTCACACTGTAGTCTACCTAAATAACCACCTACAGAGTGGTGTAGCACACCGCCTGTGTGACTATCTGCATCGATCCCAGATGGGAAGGGCTTCCATAGCTGTAAGCACAAGAATGTTGTAATTGCTTTTGAGTTTGTACTCATATAAGAACATTCTAGCTGTTTTATGGAATATAGAATATATTCACTCATAAAGAAACTTTTATTATATAGATGTTATGTGCCAGGAACTGAACTACTTATTACAGGATTCAGCAGTCGGTAGTCTAGTCAAGGGCTTGGTAAACGTGGAGCTTCCATTCTAGGATGAGGGAGGATGGAAGCAATAATGTATCACTAAGTAAACAAAACAGTTTCAAATGCTGCTATGAACAAAAGGAGATAACATTTGAACTTAGATTTGAAAGATCCTAAGGCATTAGCCATGTGAATCTGGAGGTCCGGGACCCGGGAATAACAAGCATAAAGCCCTAGGCAGAAGCAAGGATACTGGGTTAAAGGAAAAAAAGAAGAGGCGCCTGGCTAGAGAAGGAGATGTGAAAGAGAAGGTGGAATCGGAGGCATTCAGAGGGCGGGTCCAGCCGCACAGGGCCTTGTAGGGGGAGCTGAACGAACTGGATGTGTGGATACCTGCAACCGAAGAAAATTGAAAACAGTAAATATGTGCAAATATGCGGTGGTTATTCACTTTAAAAGGGAGTTAAAACGAATTCTATGTTGCTACACTCAGCCGAATTAGGTGTAATGGGTGGTTGTTAAAAGAGGGAAGATTGGGGTGTTCCACAAAGTGCCCAAGCGTGAAAGGAGCTTTCTGTCACTTGGGATATTTTGCAGAGTCGGTAGTCTGCTCCGTGCAAAAGGAAGGCCTAGTTTGCCTCTAAGGGCTCTTTCCACTAAAGCTGTTGGTTCATTTGGGGGAAACTAAGGTGCACAAAGCTTTCCTAAACGCAATATCGGGAGATTTTGTCAACCACGGTTATTGACATATGTAGTTAAAATGTACCGGCAGAGGAGAAGGTAATGAGGAGGGGGCCACTGTTTCTATTGTTCTGAATCCCTGTTTTTTTAATCGCATGGGCTGTAGGCATTGTTTGATGACTGCTTACAGGTAACATAATTCTATCTTGTTTTCATAGGTCAGAGACCGAAAAATGTTGCATTTTCCCACAAAAAATTCTATTTTGTTTTTTAAAAAAGATTTTATTTATTTATTTGAGACAGAGACAGAGACTGCCTGCAGGCCATGAGCATGAACATGGGGGAGGGGCAGAGAGCGAGGGAAAGGGAGAGGCTCAAGGAGAATTTCAAGTAGACTCTGTGCGGGGCACTTTATCTCATGACCCTGAGATCATGATCTGAGCCGAAACCAAGAGTTGGATGCTCAGTCAACTGAGCCACCCAGGTACCCCCCCAAAATACTATCTTAAATAAGATAATCACACTTTAGAACAGAAACAACAACAACAACACATTTTTAACATTCTCAAGTAAAAGCACTAAAGGATTTTGTTTTAGTTTGTATTTTGAACCTTATATATTTAATTTATTTTTCTAGATTGCACATAGCTTTTACATTTGTGAATATGTTCAAGAGGGGGCATCATAATCTTCCTAAGATTACATTTGTTATACAGCTAGTAATATATTTTTAGTTAGAATTACATAGAAGTTATGTTTGGGGTTGTACATGGGTTGGCCATAGATGACTCTTTAAAGCAATGGGTACACAGGCAGAAGGATTAATTCACGTGTACTGACTGTCTCCTTCTGGGCATACTTCAATACCTTACCACCGATATTAAGATAAAGACACAGTAGCTTTCATCTTGTCTTGAGCAATCATACCTGCACTTGACCCCCTAGCCTCTCTAGCATCCTTTTGCACAAAGCAGAGAAAACGTCAATTCTAGCTTAGTTGAATTACTTGTTTTGTTAAAATTTATACACTACTATATTTAAGTTTTTGGTAAGAATTTTATAAAATGTAAAGATCTGAACATTTAAATATCTTAATCTATCTTTCTGTCTCAGTGCAGCAAATAATTGAGGGGGACACTTCTTCATCTCCAGTGATTACAAAACCTTCAGGATCCTGAGTCAGGAGCGAGGAGGCATTCATAGGTAGGCTCCCTTTGCCTGAGTATTTTAAAAAGGACACTTGCCAGTGTTTTAATGTGGGGCTGTGAAAAGTTATGCCGTCCCTACTTAAAATACTGTCTTGTATGAAATGACATTTATATAGGTAGGAAACATGGCATTTTGATGTAATGCAAAAATAGTTCCTTCCGAAAGAATGGGTTCCTTAAGAATTTTGTGGACAGAAGAATTTCTTTAGGACTGATGGATTGTTTTTAATCATCTTAGTTTTCTGCTTTTGTAACTCCTGCTGCTCCATTTTTCGGAATTCATTTAGTTTTACATTAGCCTGTGTCCATTTAGTACAAGATGAGTAGAACATTCTTTTGCCAGATCATCAACTTTCAAAGGATTCATCTTCACTAATAAAACAAAGTGGGGGATTATGTCAATTAGCCAAAGAATTGGAGCAAAGACTGAACTTTTCTTTATGCTTTTATAAAAGGCATTTTGAGCTGGACTGCACTATTGCATTCAAACTGTAAACAATGGGTGTATGGCTTTGGTAAAGCACATTTTGTATTTCCCTTTACAGGCCGACAGTAGTGCGGAGAATCTCTCCATACCTAAGTGAAATATTGCCATAAAGTTTACATTGTTAATCTCATGCATTGAATTATTTTAAGGGAGCTCCCTGGTTTAAAAATTAACAAAATAAAACAAATAAACAAACAAAACCTGAAACACTAATGTAAAACAAAACACTTAAACCCAATTCTTTTATAGGTATAAGCAATGGCTAATTTATCCAATTTAAATATTTACCTTGGTTTCGCTATCTTGACATTTAAATTGTAGTTTTGTATTCTTCCTTAGAATAATTGCATTGCTCCTTGTGCTATCATCTATACGTTTTATTCCTTTTGTTGCCTTGAATTTCTTAGATTGTAAGAGAAAAGAGGCAGGGGTCTTGCCTTTTGTATGATATGCAGCTTGATGATATGAATTGATTATGGATAACAGCTATAAATACTTTTTTTGTTTGCTTTCTTGAATAGTTAGGACTTGAATATAATCTTCATTGTCCATGAAGAAGTTTTCAAAAGGATTTTCGTCCCTGTAAAGTGAGTAAGCTTCTATATTTGCCTGTAATATTCTTCTCTTTGTGAAAAATTTCAGCTTTTAAAAATTAAATCATGGAAGAATGTTGCATAGATTCATGCTCCCTGTGCTAAAATTATGTTAGAAATGAAAAGTGCCCGAAAACAGAGATAATACAATGCAAATTGGTCTTTGCATGTCATTAACCTGACATCTATGATGTGCCTTGCTCAATATCAATATTTAATAAGTGTCCAATCTCTTAAGTATGAATAAAAATTAGAAACAATAACAAGTAAGTTATTTTTCAATAAATAGACATGTCCTCACTGATATAAGAACAGTAATTGGGTGTAGCACATTAACTGAGTGGCCTAGAGCAATTTTATAATAATCTTCCAAGAGCTTAGAAAAAAAAATCAACACTTTATTACTTTTAACACACTGCAGTTACTACTTCTCTTAATTCATTTTAGTGAGCTGTCAATAAATTGCACTCTATTAGATGCTGAATTTAATTAGCTCCAGGGTCACAATTTATGTGATTTCTAAGTTGTGTGCTATTTACAATGTCTAGTAAATGTTACCTATGGCGACATAAATATATTTAATCTATAGCCAGTAGTGGACAATTATTTTTCATTCCTCCGGTATTAAGCATTCAATAGTGCTGTTTCTGATTATTTTCTGGACTCTTCTGCTCTGTTATGTGGGAACGGGACTAGCTACATAATTTGTGACTCCTAATGCAAAATGAAAACACAGGCGACAACAGTGGAAAACGAGAGCAGGGTGCTTTTGAGCTTAGTATCTTGTGAGACTGCATGAGTTGTATACATCCATGAAGCCAGCCTTCCATGCAAGTGTAAAATAATTAAATTTAAAATAATATCTCATATGCAAAATTACATTCTTGGCTAATACTGTGGCTGAATGTCAGAGATTGGCCTACTACTGATAAAGGCAGGAAGTCTGCCTTCTCTGACTTTCAGCAGAGTTGACTCGGGCATGTGACCTAACCAGACGCAGTCCTTAGGAAAAGATGGATTATCCTTTGATCTGAAGATCTGTGTCCCCAACTAGTAGAATTCAGTACCACACAGTGTTTTTGAGTTTGCATATCCTGTTCTGAGTCAAGGGCCTATTCCAGATAATTGAGCTTTTCTTTGGAATTGTGATGTGGTGAGAAATTCTGGCTGTCTGCCTACTCTCCCTTCTTTTGTCCTTTTTTTTGGTACTAGGAAACTGGAGAGATGCTATGCTGAAAAGCTGCATTTACATCCTCCTTGAAGACATGTGTGACTGATACATTTTAAGTAAAGTCCCTCTGCTATTTTCTTTGTCCCCATCTTCAACAATGGTGAAGGCTGAGGTTGCAGCAGTGATTTTTGAACCATGCAGCAGTCTTGAGGATGGTAAACACAACTCACAGTGGAATGGAAAGGCAAAATCATCCTGCTTTCTTGACGACTTGAAAGAGACTCTCAACTAGCCCGGTACTGCCTGCATGAATGAATAACACCCTCATTTATTGAAATTTCTGCAGCACAATTTCTTAGTTGCAGCACAATTTTGACTGATAGAAGACAATACATTTCTTCGTGTGTATGTGTGTGTGTGTGTGTGTGTGTGTGTTCTACTAGATCCTACTTCGGTTGTAGTAATAACATATGAATTGAAAGCACCTATATGATAACATAAAACAGAAAAGTTATGAAAGACAAAACTCCACTTCATTTTATGAGAGTGTCCTTTAAAATCTGACAATTGTTTCCTTTGATTGTTCTGTATGGTTTGATTGGAGTTTTTATATTTTGTTTTTTGTTTCTGTGTGTGGTTGTCCATTTTCGTGGTTTCTTGCAACTTGTTGTAGATTATGCTAGTATTTTTTCATTCTTTTAAGCAGTGCCATACTAATGACATACTAATGACAAAAACAATATGATATGGCATTTTCCCTAAAATAACTCATCGCTTAATGAGAGATCAAACATGTAAAAATAGACTATAAAGTTCAACCTGGTAAGAGATACAATGGAAGGGGAAATGATATGGGCCTCTGATTCTACTGAGGCAAACGTCTACATTGGTCCTGGGAAATTTAGGAGGGCTAAAAACATCCACTCTGAAATACCTTGCAGACTTCTGGAATTCCATGTCCCTCAGGCCCACTGCTAAAAAGGCAAAACCTTTGTTCTTTGAATTTTCTATCCTTTGGAATAAGAACATTAGATTGAGTTCATGTATTATGTCCCCCTTACATAAAATCTAGATCTTAAATTTTAAAAATTAAGCTCTATATTTAAAATAAAAGATAGAATTCTTTTATTTCAAGAAATGGAAAAGGGAGGCGCCTGGGTGGCTCAGTTGGTTAAACGACTGCCTTTAGCTCAGGTCATGATCCTAGAGTCCCGGGATCGAGTCCCACATCGGGCTTCCTGCTCAGTGGGGAGTCTGCTTCTCCCTCTGACCCTCTTCCCTCTCGTGCTTTTTATCTCTCATTCTCTCTCTCTCTCTCTCTCAAATAAATAAATAAAATCTTTTTAAAAAATGGAAAAGGGGCCATAAATATTAGTAACATGCAGTAAAACCTATAGATTACACCTGCCAGAAGGTGACATTAGTTTTGAAGTCACTGTTGCCTAGGGAGCATTTGGCTACACTCTAAATTTCATACTTAGTGTTTCTGCCATTCATTCATTTTTCAATATTTTAGTGGAGTCGTGTCCAGCTGAGATAATACATTTCTTTCTCAACAGGAGTCTGTAGTAGACTGCTGAAAAGTAGAATTTCACATATGTATGATAAAACAAACAAACAAACAAAAAAACGGAAAGCAAAGCTGCATTTGATAAGAAGTAGGCTAGTGCAGGCTTCAAATAGAGGATGTAGCCTTTATCAGTAGATAAAACTTCAGTATCTACTACCCTCTTAATTTAAAAAAGCAAAAGATTTACGATTTCAAAACACTTCTAGATGCATGGAGTATCAAAAAGCAAGTCAAATAATGCAGCCTACTCAGAGCTTCAAATTCAAAAGTACAGTAGACAAACTAAAATAATAAATACTTAACCTGTATGCTGAACACCTAAAGTGTTATAAAAACTTTTTTTGCGATTATATCTATGTACACACACACACACACACACACCCCAGCATTCACTTTATACACATGCTTGAAAACTTGGAAAACACAAAACATGAGGAAGAAAATTAAAAAAAAAAGATAATTTATCTATGACCTAGAAATAAAATTCTATGAATAATCAGTTATTTTTAATGGGTCAATATAAATAAATCCTTATATATATGAATATACGTAAATTTACAAGACTATGATCCAATGGTGTATAGGCTAACACTAACAAAAGTTGATAATTCAGTTTTTTTTTTCCTTTTTTAACACTTTGGTAGAGTTCTGGGAACGAATAAGAGCATATGCAATCTGAATATAATCTCCTTTTTTCCTTCTACTTCCAACCCCAATATATTTGTTGCCTCTGGGCTTCATGGTAGTTTATGCCTTCAGGTGGATGAGTATAGGCAAGTGAAGCCTGGATTTTGTTGGAGTTACATGGAGAGAATTGGTTACTGGAAGTCTTGAAAGAAGTATGGAAGATGGAGCATCATGGGAAGGTATTGGTTCTCAGAAAATTGTAGAAATCATAGGGACATGAATATATCTGGTTTCTCTGGGCACAAAACCATCCAGGGTTTCTCTGGGCACAAAGACCAGAGAAGATTCTTTGGTGGCAGGGGGGAGGGGTTTCAGAGAAGCCGGAAAAACTGCCTTTTTATTCACTACTGGCCCATAAGAGAAGTGGTTGTTTTGTCTCCCAGCCCCTGTGTAACTCTTGTTGCTTAGTAACAATAACCATACCTACGACCCTGGAGCTCAGCCTGGTAAGTTATAACCTGTCTAAAATGGAAAGCGCTCAGAAAGAGTGATCATTCTGGTCAGAATAACATTTACCCAGCAAAACTGCAGCATGAGATGAACAACCACTTGAACGACATATGCTAACAAAAGTAGATAAGGTAGAGAAAGTTTCACACCTAAAATAAAATAAAATAGGATAAAATAAATGCTTAAAATGAAAATGTGATTTGTCATCCAAACAATTTAATAGTTGATTTGAAGATACGATAGTCACTTAATATCTGAATCAGCGATCTGAATCAAACGAGGTGCAAGAAATAGCTCCAAGATAAAGGCAAATTATATAGAGGTAGAAATCATGAGAAAAGAAAAAGAAAAAAAGATGACATGAAAGATAGATTCCTGGTGGCCTAACAAACAATTAACAATTAACATAGTTTGCGAGGGGGAGTAAATGTTAGAAGCAATAACAAAGAAGTGATAGAAGAAAATTTTCCTGAGGTTAAGAGAGATCTGACACCCATTAATTAAAGATGTTTACCAACCTTCAGAGTGAACTGAAGAGAAATGGTACACACTTAGATATAAACTGCTAAATTCCTTGCATGCTAATGAGAAAGAAAAAAATATTGAGCTTTTAGACAAATAGAAAAAATAATGTACACTGGCATTGGACTTCTCATCTATAGCCCTGGAAGGTAGAACACTAAGAGCATTTATGAACTGCTAAGCAAAAGGGTCTGTAATCCAAGAATCCTTCTATGTTAACTTGCCAGGAAAAAAAAAATTGAAGATATGTAACAACTCAGAAAATACATCCAATTAATCCATTGAAGAAAATACTTAAAGAGGAGTCTTTGGGCCAACTAAAAAAAAAATGTGAACTAGAAAAAGACTTCAGGATATGAAAGAAGAGAAAACAGCGAGCAATTAATCTTTCTCTTACCTTCTTTTAATATAAGGCTAAATAAATAGAATACACTAAGAATATGTAATATCTTTCCTAAATAAGGACTTGTAACAAAAGGGATATGTAATGAGAGACCTTCCAATATTGATATATGCCTAAAAGCACTAAGTAATTTCAACCAAACCTATGCATTAGTAATGACTTGAAGGTCAGAGAGGGGAGTGACAAAAACATTCTACCTCATTTTTAGAGGTGAGGCTGAGAAAAGAGCAGAAGAGAGAAAAGGTAAAAATCATCTAAGTGTTTCATCATAATGTGGTGAGAAGTAAATGAAAGGCTTGGGGGTAAAATGGTCAACTTTTTTATTTTTTTTAAGTAGGCTCCCCACTGGCTCAATGCCGGGATTGAACTCACACCCTGAGAACAAGACCTGAGTTTATATCAAGAGTTGGATGTTTAACCAACTGAGCCACCCAGGCACCCCTAATATGGTCTATCTTGATGGGAGAGATGGGCATTTTGTATTCAATGAATAACTGTAAAATATATATTTTATTACTAGGTCAGGGGAAATAATTTACTTAAGAAAAATGGAAAGACTAACAGTGAAATTAAAAAAGAAAAGGAAAAGAAAAACAGAAAACAATGTAAGATAAATAAAACAGAATGAAGATTAAGAACTATACCCAAGTGCATATAAATATACCTCAATGTATGGCTTAATTCTATCAGTCTTCAAACATTTGAAGTTCCCGAAATACATTTATCAAGTTTTCCTACAACAGGAAAGCCAGGAAAATATTTATAGAATTGTTATAGAATCAGAAAATAATCTACCTTAATGGGTGTTATAGAAAATAAATATTAGAATGGTATGGGTCATTAGCATATTTATGTGTATGTATTAAGATATTTATGTATGATTCTATTCTAGAATCTTGATTTCTGGACTTTAATTATCTAGAATGATTAGTTTCTTATTAGTGCTGGGAACATATAAATGACTGGATCCTGGACTGCTGAGAAAGTTCTCTATTAATATTAATAGCATTAGACTGTTAAAAGGTGTCAGTGGTCCAATTTTCCTAAGAACATGATAAAAACAAAATAAATCTCTATTGAGGTGATGTAAGGTCTGTTTGTTTGGCCAAAAAAAAAAAAATACTGTCCAAAATTATTCTTCATAACAAATGGAAATAAATACATTTTACTTTTTAAAAATTTATGTATTTATTTATTTACTTTTAAGATTTTATTTTTAAGCAATCTCTACACCCAACGTGGGGCTTGAACTCACAACCCCAAAATCATAAGTCACATGCTCTTCCAATCGAGCCAGCCAGGCACCCCTATTTTTTTTTTAGACAAATTTTATCAGAAAGTCCAGGAACATTTATATGTTCAAGTTTGCACCTATTTATAACTTCAAAGTAGATTTCCATGAACTTATGAACACTTAGGTGTAAAAAACGACAGAACATGAATTTTTCTTGTATTGTTGAGCTCAAGTTGTAAAACTGTAAATCTGCTGGAAAATAGTTCCTTTGATATTAATATTAGCATATATTCTGGAGCTATTTAATGAGGCAATAAAAAACAAGCAAACAAAATGTATAATGGAAGGCTAGAAACCGCAAAAACAAAATTCTTGATTTGGCCACAATATTTTAATTCCCAAAGTTTCACTGACTTAGAGCTCTAGACTCTAGAGGAATCTAGATGATACTCATATGTGCATATTTTTGGAATTTGTTTCCTTCCAAATTGACAACGAAACACTATTCAAAAGTCTGGGAATTATGACAATGCCACTTTATATTTATTTACACTTTCACTATTTACAGAGCATTTTTCATATTTGATTTTCACAATAATTTTATCAAGTAAGGTTAAAAATTAGTAGCCTCCTTTTGTTTATTTTTATTTTTTTAAATATTTTATTTATTTATTTGAGAGAGAGAGAATGAGAGATAGAGAGCACAAGAGGGAAGAGGGTCAGAGGGAGAAGCAGACTCCCTGCCGAGCAGGGAGCCCAATGCGGGACTCGATTCAGGGACTCCAGGATCATGACCTGAGCCTAAGGCAGTCGCTTAACCAACTGAGCCACCCAGGTGCCCAAAATTAGTAGCTTCCTTTTGCAAGGAAAGAAACAAAGGAATGGAGACTTTATCCACCACCATTACATACCCGGTGACAAAATCAGGACATGGAACCCAGGTGTCCTGAATTCTTACCGTGTATGTTACCCACACCAATTTGATTTTATTTTGAATATGAGAGAGAAGATCAATTCTTTTTCTATCTGCTTGTATTAACCTAGTTTTTATTCAGATTTTATGCAAACACATTTTTAAATACTCATCTTTCACTTCTAAAAAAATGGTTTTATTAATTCAGACCTTTTCAACAAAGTATTTTAACACAATTTTTATAGACTTCAAGACTAGGGGCACGTGGGTGACTCAGTCGGTTAGGGATCTGCCTTTGGCTCGGGTCATGATCCCGGGGTCCTGGGAAGAAACCCCGCTTCAGGCTCCCTGCTCGGCAGGGAGCCTGCTTCTCCCTCTCCCTCTGCTCCTCCCCTTGCTCTATCTCCTGCTCTATCTCTCTCAAATAAATAAATAAGTTTTTTTTTTTAAGACTAATAATCAGTATGGTAAGGACATTTTGTTGGCTGAATTAACGGTTTTGTTTCGGCAAGTGAAGGAACAGGTTATGTATCACAAATTTATCAGAAGACAAAAAAGTCACGATTTGTAAGCATAAACAGTTTTGCATGAAATGCAATTGGGAGGAAAATGATGAAGGTGTAGAAGATATACATGCTGTCTGAAAATCTTTCTTGAAATATTTATGTCACTTTCCTGTATTTCAATTCCTGAAGCAGAATTACTAACAGCACTATTTTATCAACAATAATAATATCTAAAAATTAGTGGCATCTCAAATATTTTGTCCAAATTGCACACAAAAAATACTGGTTCCTTTAGAGCAGGTTTTCCCTTTGCAATTACCATTGCAAAGTCAGTGACTATATACACAGGCAATTTTTCCAACCACTGCCATCCACCACCTTAGAAAATAATTTTTAGGGGTGCCTCAGTGGCGCGGTTTCAGCTCAGGTGATGATCTCAGGGTCCTGGGATCGGCGGGGAGCCTGCTTCTCCCTCTCCCCCGCCCCCCTTATGCTCTCTCTTGTTCTCTCTCTCTCTTTCTCTCTCTCACATAAAATCTTTAAAAAAAAGAATTTTTAGAAAATTACTTACAATTTTTTTTTTTAAAGATTTTATTCATTTATTCATGAGAGAGACAGAGGGAGAGAGAAGCAGAGGGAGAAGCAGGCTCCCAACGAGCAGGGAGCCCGATGCGGGACTCGATCCCAGGACCCTGGGATCATGACCTGAGCCGAAGGCAGACGCTTAACCATCTGAGCCACCCAGGTGCCCGAAAATTACTTACAATTTTAAGTCATAGGTTTGCATTTCATCACCAAAATATCACCTGTGGAAATGCAAATAGTTCACAGTATTTAACCAACATAAAATGCTTATTAAAAGAAAGGGAATAGAGATATTTCTTTTTGAAAACAAACATTTATCTGCAACAAACAGGGTTCTCATTTTCTAAAGATCTATCTTCTCTGAACAAAGTAAATGGGAACAGACCAAAATATCTCTTCTACCCAGAATATTTTCTGAGTAGCAAAAAGAATTTATAGATTTTTAACTGTTAATCTCCAAAGAAGACATGAAAATGTTAGATAATGATGTGGTTACAAATTCTACTCTAACCTATAAATGTCTCGGGAATTAAAAGAAAAAAAAATGATTCAGTTCTACCCTCAATAGCATAGTATTTTTATAACCAACCCTTGCCCAATATTAAATTAAAAACTAAAATCCAGAGTGTTCTAGAGACACAAAGGACATACAAATACATACAGCTTCTATGAAACAGACAAGTACAGTGGCATTTTAAAAGTCAAACTTTATGTATGTGGGCTAAAAATGAAGGAATGTAAATACTCTGTGTTCTAATTTACATCCATTTGGAAATCAGAAATGGAACCTCATAAATTTCATATTAAATGATACATAAATATCATAGGTTAGAGGACACATTTTCAATGCAATGTTATGTTCTAAAAGTGAAATTCACTGAAGCTGGTGAAATGAATAGAGTTAATGCCCCAGGTATTAAACTGGAAATATAATCTATAGATATTTAAAGTAAACTCTAAATAGCCCACAATATTTTCTGCAGAATATGTAGGCAAGTTTCTAAATGTGGCAGCAGTATTATGTTCAGTCAATTTTCTTCTGAGTTTCAGACAGACCTCCAGAGTTGAGGGGGCTAAGCATTTTCCTAGAAATTCCAGAAGCGAATCATCTTCTGAGAGTCACAGCTTCTTGAAGAATGTTAGCCCTATCACCACTTCTTCACCCTTCAGTGTCTTTTCTCCCCCCACCCCCTTCATCCACCGGAGTTATGTCAGAGGAGCTTTGACTAATAACCAGAAGAGTTGCCACTGAGTTCAGGAAAGGACAGAGTTGCGCTTATCTCTAACACTAGTGATCTAATATTTCCCCCTCCATGATGCCTGATAAAACAACTTCACAGTTATACATTGTCCTCATGGGTCATAAAACAAAGGCCACCTGAAATGTGGCCTGAATGGAGTGAACCACCTCTACTCTGCCCCCAGGGGACTCTCCTTTCCAAAATCCATTTTCACCTATATTACACAATCCGGACTGATTAATCGTGACGCGTCAGACCAGGTTAGAGACTACAAGTTGATTTGTTCCATGTAGAGTTGTAGTATTACTTGCACAGGATCTTATTTTTCTTCTCTTGCTCCCTCCTTTTTCTTTCTCCACCATTCTCGGATGCTCTTCATTGTCTATTGTCTCTCCTCATGAGGCCTTTCTTCAGACAGCAGATCACAGAGGAAGGCCGCCGCTGTCCTGGGGTGATAAGCGGTCCTTCATTTCTCCTGAGACAGTGCCCTTCCAAATTCTTCATCATACCCCGCTTTTTGGATGTATTAGCATTATTTAGAAGAGTACCTTTGAGATTCACTATAATGCTGTCCTCAGGGCCTTTATCCTCTGTCTTAAGGTGAAGCTATTTCATAAAGAAATCCTTTCAACTCTTCCGTTAGAAAACCGTCTTTTAAATGGGGTTCAGACCTTTTTTTGATATAAATTCAATTCTACAATAAAGAAAGTTACTTTCATTTTTAAAAAGTGTGAAGAGTAAGTCCCACTGGAAAAAAAAATCTTCTCATTTGGTTTAAGACAGATGAATAATAAAGAGAGAAAAAGATAACTGGATTGTTAAAATTTGACTGCAAGGAGAAGATAATTTCAACTCGAGAGCTGTCAGCACAGAGCAGAGGAAGGATGATAAAACAGGGATCAGAGATACTCGAGGCAAGTGAGGGTTTTGAATGAACATCTAATAATATTGAACAACCTGTGGACAATTTGAGAACACTGAGAAGGTGGTATCTAAAAGCATCTTTCTTTACACTTTGTGTTCTATGGGATCTGAATATATTACTAACAGTAATTTATACAGGTGTTCAAATAGTCTTCATTTATCGCTAAAACAATATGAAAAATTGAAACCAAATGACAGGAAAGATATGTGCATATGAAAATTATTTTATGCTATATTAAAAGTTATTTATATGTAAACAAATAATTTTATATATAAATACTATTATATCATATGTACTTTTAAAATAAGTCTTTGTTTTTCTTTTCTTTTTTCTACTGTCTCCCCTCTGTTTCCTTCTCAACCAATCATCTCTCCCCACAGATGTTAGCAACCTATTATGTTATTCGTAGTATATAATATACTTATAACCTCCCAGTTTTTCTTATAAGATTTTCATTGTTCCCTTTTTTCATTAAAGCTAAAGTCCATCAAGAATTTTTCTTTTTGGGGGCACCTGGGTGGCTCAGTCAATTAAGTGTCTGCCTTCGGCTCAGGTCATGATCCCTGGGTCTTGAGATAGCGTCCTGCAGCATCAGCCTCTTTGCTCAGTGGGGAGCCTGCTTCTCCTTCTCCCTCTGCTGCCGCTCTGCCTACTGTGATCTCTCTCTTTCTGTCAAATAAATAAATAAAATATTTTTTTAAAAAGTTTTCTTTTTTCTTGGTCTAAAATAAGGACACATTTTATTTTCTTCCAGATGGATAGAAATTGTACCAGCTCAATTTTATAACCCTGTCACCATTTCCCTTTTCACACTGAGTAGAATGGCCGTCTTGGACAAATACTCAATTCTTATGTAAACTGGGATCTATCTCTACATTACCTTATGTTTCAGTGACCTGCTTGCTATTTATTCTGCTTCCAACATCACACTGAACCTGATTATACTGATGAATTCGTTTTCTATTGCTTCTGTATCAGATTACTGAAACTTGGTGAATTAAACAATACAAAGTTTGTATCTTATAGGTATGAGGACAGAAGTCTAACATGGGTCTCACTGCAGTAAAATCAAGGTGTTGGCAGGGCTGTGTTCCTTTCTGGATGCTCTGGGAAAATCCATTTCCTTGCCTTTTTCAGCTTCTAGAAACTGCTGGCATTCTTATTTCATGGAGTTCCTTCCTCTGTCTTCTAAGCCAGCAACGACAGGTCAGGTCATTTGCAGCCAGCCATCTCCCTGGTTCTCTGCAGCTGAAAAGTTCTCTACTCCATTTAAATAGGACTGTAATGCTATCCTCAGTGCCCTTATCCTCTGTCTTAAAGTAAGGCTATTTCATAAAGGTTTATGTAATTAGGTTGGGTGCACCTGGGGAATCCAGGATAATCTTTCCATCTCAAGATCCTTAACTTTAATCATACCTGGGAAATCCCTTTTGCCATGTAATATAACAAAATCACTGGTTGTGTAGATTAGGGGGCAACTTTTGGGGGTTGTTATTCTTCCTACCACAAGTGGCTTTGGGTTAAGTTCTGATATCTGGTAAGGTTAGTATTTGACCTGCCCCATCACTATTTTGTTTCATGATTTTTTTTTTTGCACTATTTTTTTGGAAGATTTTATTTATTTTTTTTGGCAGAGAGAGAGAGAGAGCGTGAGAGAGCACAGGCAGGGGAAGGAGCAGAGGGAGAGGGAGAAGCAGGCTCCCCACTGAGCAGGGAGCCCGACGCAGGGCTCGAACCCACGATCCTGGGATCATGACCTGAGCTTAAGGCAGATGCTTAACCAACCGAGCCACTCAGCCACCTTCCCCCCTTTTTGTGCTATTATTCAGAATTTTTTCTTTATGTTTTAAGAGTCTTTATTACAAATCTAGAAATAAATAATTATAGTTTTAGAATTGCATCAACTATGGGAAACTTATCTGCATATTTTCCAAATTTTACAACATAAAATGCCATGCATGTGCATTTTTTGGCCCTGGTAACAGTAAGCAGAGGGAAATCTTTGCACTTGATATGATTCCAAATCACTTCAGAAATAAAAACAGGGGAAAAAAAAAACACGTATGTGTAATCATAATCTTAAGTTTTCATTAAAATGTAGAATAATTTTTGTTGTAAATCTTCAAGGTCTTTACCCATCACTTTTGGAGGTAAAAGTGGAGCAGAATGGGACTATGCACACAAAACACTCTTTAGCCACACATATTCCTTTCCGAATAAAGTGAGCCATGCTTGATTTCATCTGACAGCTATCTTTTTTTTAAATTTTTTTTTAAGATTTTATTTTTCAGAGAGAGAGAGAGAAAGCACAAGCTGGGGAGCAGCAGGTAGAGGGAGAAGCAGGCTTCCCGCTGAGCAAGGAGCCTGATGTGGGACTCGATCTCAGGACCCTGGGATCATGACCTGAGCCGAAGCAAGCCGCTTAACCGACTGAGCCACCCAGGCGTCCCTGACAGCTATCTTTTTGTGTGTGTGAAGAACTAGGTAGTATTTGGCTGTCACTGAAAATTCTGTCCAGCTATGAGAACTATATTGATTGGAAGAGTTGGGCTAGGGGAATATTCTTACCAAGATGAGAACAGAGAAAAAGCCAGTCTTCTTAATAAGGTAGTATTATTGTGCACACTCACACAAATACACATAAATATACGAATTGAAGAAGGATTTATTTATTTATTTAATTATTTATTTATTTATTTATTTGAAGCAGGATCTTTTTAAATCCAAATTGACAAGAATCCAGAGCTTGCTTAGTAAGTGTACTGGTTACGCCTTTGCGCTGCTGCTTACGCCTGGCCTTACATATCTCTTATTTCAGGCACCACTGCAAAGACTCGTTCCATGTGGGCTTTGACAGCTTAATGGAAGTTCATCCTAGTTCCATGCTTGCACTTTTCAGTGTCCACATCTAGGTAACTCCCAAATTCAGAAGCATTAACGCTTGTTGGAGATGAGTCATTGACTGTTGGGGAAAGGGAGCTGATGGGTAAATGTTTCCCCTTTCTCCCCTCAAATAAGTTATGATATATTCACCTAAAGGAAGTAGTCTTCCTTGATGAAAGTCTGCCGGGCTGCTTCATGACTGCCTTTAATGCTCTTATCATCTTTATACTTGATAAGTCTTTCTGGAAAAAATTTTCTGATTTACCAGAGCATTATTGCCTAGATAATTTGGCATGCGTTCTTTGGCCTGTTTTAATCAAAATCACTTTGAGCAATGTCTTCTATTCAAGCATTGTGTGATTCCCAACTCTTAACATTTTTTCCAAAACTTAACTACCTAAGGGAAGAGTCTCCTCAGGGTCTAGCACACCCCCTGCTGGTTCAACAAAATGCTCATAACACCAAAAAAAAAAAAAAAAAAAAGTGCTGAAAGCTAACTTAAAGGTTTGATGGGAGTGCTTTCAAAAGGTTTAATGAAATACTTTCATGGGAAAAGAGTTTTACATTTCTGATTATTTCTTAATCAAAATCCAGAGTTTATTGGTTCCAAACTAAGCTTCTAAGATATTTATTCAAAAAAAAAAAAAAATGGTGTGTAAAAATGTTACCTAGTACCTGGTCTTCTTAAGTGTTATTTTCTCTCATTTAAAACTCCTAATGTCAAAGAAAGACTCCCAGAGTCTCTAATCATTATTTGCCTCCTGGTCGACTTGATTTCCTCAGGTTTCTGAATCATTTCTAACCACTAAGTGAAGTCCTTAGTTGGGTCTTCCCTTAGGACATAATCAGGCCATTGAATGCATTACATATTCCCACTTTAAACAGTTTCCTGTGAGCCGACAGCATGACTGTGCCTCGCAGAGCACTTTACCTGAGAGTGCTCAGCACTCATTATTCCTGAAATGCTGAGCAAATGTGTATTTAATATGGATTCCATTTTTGAATCTGAAAAAAAAAAGAAGTATCCACAATCATTTTGTTAATTCTAGCATTTGTAAATAGTTTAGACTCCTAAGTGAATTTGCATAACTATTTATCATTGCTGTCTGTGAACTATTGCTGTGTATTCCCAAGGAGACATTTTATAGGCACTAATAGAGTTTCCGAGATGTGGTTAGACATGCCCTCAAGGAGCTCATAGTCTCATGAAGGAGTTTACAGTCTATGAAATTGCCTTTTTCAATTGCCTGGAAACACCAGGTACTTTGATTTCTAATCCCTCCATTTAATTTAGGCTTAAAAGACATCAAAAATAAGAAAATAAGTAAGATATTTTAGAATATTTAGAAATTTAGAGATTGTGGCTTATGAAAAGTGAGTCATTTGAAGTTTTTGATTAGATGAAATGTCTACTAGTTCCAAACAGATTTTGGAGAATTCTGATTGCTTTAAGAGTAGTACACTACTTATTTTGGAAGAGTGGGATTTAACATACATCAGTTGGCAAATATAAATTAATTCCTTGCATTAACATGGTTTCTATACATACATCTGCTTGTTTATTTATTTAGCAAATATTTAGTGAGTTTCTGCTATAGACCAGATGCTGTGCAAAATGCCAAGGATACAAGAGTGAATGAACAAGACAGAATGGCCTCTGCTTTCATGGAGCTTACATTCCGTTGGAGGGAAATTATAGTAAATAAACAAACAAATATGAGAAGCAATTATAAATTATGTAAAGCAGTTAAAAGGGTGATGTATTAGGATATATATGGTTATATTTTAGATGGGGTAATCAGGAAAAGTTCTCTAGGGAATTGACATTTAAGCTGACAAAGATAGGTAATTAAGAAAGAGATGGGCCTGGGCAAAGTCCTGTGGAAACATTCCAGGAGAGGCAGGGGTAACCCTACCTGACCTTTTGGACCTTTCTAAACTTCAGTGCAGGGGGTGGGATTAGTGTTCAGAAATTATGTTGGAGACGGAAACAGAGGCCAAATCATTCAGGCCTGGAGGCCATGATGAGGAGTTGCCATTTTATTCTAAATGCAATGGGAAGCCAATGAAGAATTTTGAGCAGAATTTAGATTAATAGCAATAACATGACCAGTTTCTTCATTGTCTAAACAGACATTAAAATACACAGAGCCTCAGCTCAGTGTAACTATCTCTTTTGAAAGTATGAGTGGAGCAAATGGAGGTTTTGAGAAGGTTGTGATAGATTAATACTTGACCAACAGCAGAAGAATCAATGGGTAACGAAAGCAGCTGGGATTGTATGACTCTAGATCTGGGGACATGAACCCAGTCTGGAGAAAAGGAAAGTTCCAAAGAAATTCTAGAGTGGATGCTGTGTGGGTCAAATTCCATCCTTGAAGAAAGAAGCAGTTAGTGGAATTTATTTTAATTCAGAACAGATAAAAATTCTGTGGCTGAATGAGGAAAATTAATTGGGGTGGGGGGAATGGGGAAACAGAACCACTGAGAAAGATACTTTTTTAAAAGAATAGTTATGGACAGAGTGAACTCCCAGTTGGCCTGTGAGTGACGTAGGGTGACACTAAGAGTGAAGTTGGGTGACATTAAGAAAAGAGGCCAAGTGTACATTAAAAGGGAGGAAGGTGACCATATGGTACCTGTCCCCATATAAACTGTAGTTTGAGAATCCTTACATTGCATTTTAACAGCTCTTTCAATCAAACTGTTTGTAATAACAGAAAGTATGATGTGAAGGACGTGTAGAATAAAAGGGAGAGTTCCTACTGCATTCCCCGGGTTACAATCTAGAACTCTTGGAGAGTAAGATTGCATGAACCAGGGGAACTTCTGTTTGAAGACCTGAAGTCTTCATCATGGATACAATGGCCTAAAGGAGAGGGATTTTAGTGGTTTGTTTATGTGCGTCAAAATCTATCAAAATAAAAAATCCATCAAAGTCCTTCAAAATCCTTAACGGTGTCTTTTAAGTAATGACCAAATGAGTGGAGGCTAGAAGGCCAGCCACTAGCAAGAAACCGCAGTGCAGTGGGTATAAGGACTGGGGAGGCAATGAAGAAAAATGTAGAGAAATTAATCAAGGAAGAGGTGGTTCCAAGATAGTGAAATTGAAAATTAACGCAGAAAAACACAGACACGTCCCAAATGTAGGAAGATCTATGCAAATGATTATGTAAATGAAGTGAAAGGGGTTAAGGGTTGAGGTTTCTTACAAGTGAAAATGCCCAAAGGCATTATCTCATGTCAGTCTGGGGTTCATTATTAGAAAATGATTAGAATCAATGTGATGAAGTCAAGAGGTACCCCCCTAATGGAGAAATTGGCTTATGAAAAACAATAACAGAATTAATGAAGGGGCTTTAACCTTTAAGTTCAATACATATTTAATTCTGTTTGTCTGGGCAAAACTTAAATATAAGGGAAGTAATTTATTGTTAAAGCCATGTAAAGTGCAATGATTATTATGCTAATAAGACTGGATAAGTAAAATCTCTTGCTTTATAAATGTCATAGATTAAAAATGGATCATACTGATAATTACAGCAATGACGATTTTATGATTTTAACACAGATCATTTTACTCCAGCTTTAATTGTCTTTTTTAATTTAACAATTTTATTTTAATTATGGGGAGTCATATATAATTATTTTGAACTTCGCAAAATTATTCACGTGTACAACAGTTTAAAGCCTTACACTAGATATTTAAATGACATGAATCTTTTCACAATCCCAGTTGAAGATTTTTCTAAAGAAATGGACAGTTTGAAATTATATAAGAGACTTTCATAGGAGGACGATTTGCTTTAACAGTTCCTGCTTTTGGTTTTCTATCTTGAAATGAAGGCTGTTCATGCGTAAGTGGCTCTCATATTTTGAATCCATTATCTCTGGTATTTGCAATTAGCATACTGGTCACTTTTGAGTTGCTCTCAAGTCTGGAATGTTCATATTAGATAGGAGAAATTAACTCATTTGTGACCTTTAACATGAATACTGTGTATTTCCAAAATTTCACGAATTATCTTTGGAAGTAATTTAATTTTGTAAGTGAACTGGCTGCAGAAAGTTGAGTTGTATATGCAGTGTTTGGGGGGAAATGAATATTTTATAACAGATAAAAAATCCTCCTGATTTTACTACTCAATATTTCATAAATCATTTCCCCTTCCTCACATTCCCTCCATCTAGACTCTAACTCTCCTAATTCAGGTCCTGATCACCTTTCACATGCCTAACCTTCTGCTTTCAGTTTCTCTCATCCATTTTTTTGCCTGAGTACTGCTTACTTGTCTTTTAATATCCATTATGGAATAACTTCTTTGAATATATCTTCTTAAATTCTCTTCTCATTCTTGTGGATTCCCACTAACAAATCCTAATTTGATCATCTTATTTAACTTCCAGGGAAAATGAAGATTGGCTAACCCCTATGATAAGGTTTGACTGGCTTAGCTTTGTCAATGATTGTTTTAGGAGACACATGTGACACCTAATTCTGGCCAATGGGACATGAAGAAAAGTCTGCAGGCGACTTTCTAGGGAAGGTTTCCTTGGAAAGGGAGAGAGGGAAAGAATGAATAGCAAAGAATAGCCTTTCTTTGAATGCCAGACTTGTCAAGTCTAGATGTGATTACTGGATCTGCTACAGGATGAAACCAACTTAGAAAAGGAAATTGCTAAAAGAATCACAAAGAAGCTGAGCCGGAGTTTTAGTTTGCAGAGCCTAGAGCCTGCCCTACTGATAAGCTTCTTGTCATTTGACATAATCAATCTCCTTTCTATTTAAGCCATTTTGAGTTATTTAAATCACTTCAAACTGCTATACATAGAACTGACTACAGCTGAACTAGGTGAAATTACTGGTGACAGAAACTTGGGACAAAGAATGATATGTTCTATTTCCCATTCTGTAAAACCCTGTCCATATTCCCACCAAAGGAAACAGAAGATAATGAGAGGATATTATAAACTACCTGATTTGATGGTGATTAGCCAGATAGAAGAGGAAAGCAACAGTGGAGGTTTTGGGCAACTGGGGAAAAAAAAAAAAAAGTATGGCTTCCTGTTTCCATTTCCTGATTTTTCAAAATGTGACTTGGAAAATAAGTGTATTCATTTTCTATTGTCATTAACAAATTACCACATACTTAGTGGCTGAAAACAACACACATTTATTATCTCAGTTTCTGTGGGCCAAGATTCTGGATCTGGCTTACTGGGTCCTCTGTTCAGGGTCTCACAGGCCATAATAAGGTGCTGGCCAGGCCTGCATTCTCATCTGGAGTCTTGTCTGGGGAGAATCCATTTCCAAGCTCCTTCCAATTGTTGGCAAAATTCATTTCCTGTGGCTCTGTTACTAAGGGCCCTGACTTCTTGCTGGCTGTCACTGGAGGCTGCCCTTAGGTCTTAGAGGTCATGTGTGGCCCCTTGTCACATGACCCTCTTCATAGGAAGTTTAAATAATAGTAGCTTTTTTCTTCAAGGCCATAAGGACAGTCTCTCTTGTGTGTATTAGCAAGGCAGTCTTATAAACATACAAACTTGAGAGCATTACGCTAAGTGAAATAAACCAAACAGAGAAAGACAAATACTGCATGGCCTCACCTATATGTGGAATAAAAAGGTCAAACTCATAGAAACAGAAAGTAGAGAAGTGGTAACCAGGTGTGAGGGGATAGAGCAAATAGAAAGAGGTTAGTAAAAGGGTACAAACTTTCAGCTATAAGATAAATAAGATCTGAGGATTTAGTGTAAAACATGGTGACTATAGGGTTTTATTTTTTATTTCATTTTAGAGAAAAAGAGAGAGAGCACGTGTGTGAGTGGGGGGAGGGGTACAGGGAGAAGCTCAAACAGACTCCCCACTGAGCACAGAGCCCATCACGGGGCTCGACCCCTCGGCCCCGAGATCATGACCCAAGCTGAAATCAGGAGTCGGGCACTTAATAGACTGAGCCACCCAGGAGACCCAATTACTACAGTTTTTAACACTATATGATATAACTGAAATTTGCTAAGAGGGTAGAACTTAAGATGATTTCATCAGAAGAAAACAAAAAGATCAATGTGTGAGGATGGGTGGGATGGATGCACAGATGTGATAACTCACTAGATGGGCGGCTCCTTTCACAGTGTACACGTATGTCAAGTCGTCACGATGTGCACTTTAAATATCTTAGAATTTTATTTGTCAATTATACCGTCATAAAACTGAAAGAAAAAACGTATCACAACCTAATCTGAGACTTTTGCCATCTTCTGTTAGAGGCAATATACTGGTCTCATGCACTCTCAAGAAGAGGGAAGGAACTATTCAGGGTGTAACACTAGAAAGTACAGATCGTGCAGGCCTGCTTAGAATTCTGCCTATTACAATGAGACAAATCAGTATTTGAACACTATTTGTACTGCTATCTGGAAGCAAACTGGATTTCATTCTACAGCATTGGGAACTAGATTCAAGTAATGAAAAGAAACAATTTGTGTAACTATTTTTTACACATGTTGCACAAAGTTATTGATGGAAGTTATAAAAATATATACAGCTGTGGGCTGGGCTCCTGGTTTTGTAAATAAAGTTTTATTGGAACACACACACACACACACACACACACACAATATATCATAAAAATCTGTATCTTTAAACAGAAGTTGGATATAATAATGTTCAATATTTTAATGTTTATATTTCATAAATATGTATTTATAGCTGTCAAAACAAAATTTTAAAAAAAGACCATATCCCTAAAATTCCTGAAAGAGTAATAGTTGTGTTGACCTGATTCTGTCTCATTTAGCCTTTTTCCCTCTACCAAAACAATTATTTTTATAACTTGATATTCAATAAGGAAATTTATTTAGATGGAGACTCTGATGTTTCCAAAGAAAATATTTTGAAATGATTGAGATTAATGAGACAAAGTACAAAGGTAACTCTGTGGACCTAATACAACATTATCTACGTATCATTTAGGGACTGTATTTATATTGAGTGAGATTTTCAGTGGCAGAGAGAACCTCCAGAAATAGTTTCTACTTCTACTTTCTCCTAAATGTTCTATCTAGTGATAAGCTCATTTTAATTAACTGAGTTTGATATCGAACTTTTATGGGCCTTGTATTTAAAGACAACCAGAGTGAACTCAGATACACTCAATGCTTTCGAATATGACCTTTTCTCAAGTGTGGATCAGCTTTATATTTGCACAATGACCTACTTTTGTTAGACGGTTTTATGAAGAAATATGCTTATCCCAGGGTTATTAAAAATAATCATAGTAACACAAAACAAAACAACATCAGCAAACATCAGATAATACTTATGAAACCTGAGCTCTGACTTTCGAACTCTGAGTTCTAATTACAAAAGCTGACTATGATATCTCATTTAATCGTCACACTAACTTTGCAGGGAAAGTTTTATTACTAGCTCCAATATTTGGATGAAGAAATGGAAAAAAAATGAGAGTTAGATAGCCTGCCCAAGGACACATAGATATTGTCATATTCCAGACTAATCTGATCCCCAAACTCACAGCTGAACTATTATGCCATTGTTCTAAGAATGGAGATAATCTTGCCTGGGACTTGTTATATCCACTGTGAATAAGAGACAAATTAATACAAATATGAAGGCATACATTCCTTTAGGTGGTAGATAAAAAATTCTTAGTAACTTAGAATATTTGATGTACTGATCATCAGGGGTGTATTGGCCATAAACCTGAAATATTTAAAAGGTCTCATGAAAACGTGCATCAGTAATTCTTCTGTTTCTGTATCGAAGGAGATACTGGAATACTTACATTCATGGAAAAGGATATAAATGCAAGTAGACTGGAGAATAATTAAGAAGATGTATAATGTTAAAGGGACCAATTTAGAATATCTTTTTGAAGGTGTCCCTTCAGAATCGGCATTGGACTTGGATATTGCCTAGTGCTGTGGAATGACAGAAAGATACCATGAAATGAGTAAAATAGAAGGTTCTGTGAACCAAGATTTCTCTCTCTTTTCTATCTACTCCCAAGACTAATCACCTATAGATTAAGAAGGAATCTTACTGCCAGCAATAAATTAGTATTTCTAAAACAGAAGTTAGATAGGAAAATCTTCCAAAGAAAGTGTTCAGTATGCTTTAGAGGAAACCTCCTTTTGGGTGAATTTTTCACTTTTCATTGGATTGCCTTGTTTCAATGTAGACATAGTTTAAAAGTGAAAATGAAAATGCATTTAGTGACCTCTGAAGGGTGTTGGGAAAATGCACTACCATTCTGTAAATAGCTTTCAATATGAAATGTGATAGGTATTTTGGAATTGTCCAAAAAGCAATCTTGAAACTTCAAGCAAAGTTGAAAATAAAATGTCTGTACTATTTGAGGATGTCCCCCAAACTATAGGAACCTGACAGTTTCTATACAGTTTTGTTGTCTAGAAAAATAAGTCAATGCAAATAAGGAATTTTTCCCACTAGCAGTAGAGACACTTAAGAACAGAAGGGTTAGGGATGTGTGAGGTTACTCAGTGATATTTACTGAATCTTAACACTCAATTTTAGTACTTTCTGTTTATTTTCAGAATCTTTGTAACTGAGTTTGTTTTGTTAATAAATCTAAATTGTAAGAATTAGGCTCTTTGATTATGACCAATAGCCCTTAAATGGTTAAGTACAAAAGGAACTTAATAGGCTAAACGGTACAAATTGGCTTTTAATGTATTGTATGGTGATGAATCTAATAGAAAGTGTTATCAGAGTGGGTTCATATCCAGTGGTATTTTTTATTCCCAGCCATTTACTACTGACAAATAATGATGTTGCCCATTTGTGTCGAAGCGAGGTGAAATGAACATTGTCAAATCTACTTTCCTAAACCCTCTAAGTACCAAAGTGCTGCTTCCTTGTGAGACTGTTTGTTATATAATTGGTGGCATGGGTTTACCACTGTTTCTCTCCTAACTCAAATAAAGCTATTTCAACTTCTGTATAAATATAATCCTTCTTGCTTTAATATGGGGGAAAAAAAGTCTTTTAAGGACAGGCTCAGTATTTTCCTTTGGTGTTAAAAATGTAGCAATTATTGGAACAAACAAAGGGACGAACAATATCAGTTGATTAAATGAGTTTCCTTTTTAAGTTATGAAATCTGTTTCTATCGAGGGACATCTGAGAAAAATAAACAGCTTTTGAAAAAAAGCAAAGCAAATTCTCTCTCATTATATAATTAGGTCAGAGGACAGAGATTTACTCTTTGTTTTGAGGATCATGTGGATTCTGGGGTACATTGACCATTACAGAATTTTGTCTTGAGCTAATGGAAATATATTTATATTGATAATAAGTACAAGCTACATTTTGACATTCTGATTAGTAATTAGACAAAATATTCTGAGTACATTAACAGTTATATAAAGTACATTTGTTAAACACCCCATTTCACATTTCTAAATTTTTCTCTTTAATGCCTGGTGTAAGGATCAAAGGAATTTCAGTAGGAGTGTGTGTGTGTGTGTGTGTGTGTGTGTGAGAAAAAGTGGAAATAAGGCTTTGCCTAAAGTTTATTTCCTGAAAGTATTATTTGTCCTTTTTACTTCTCTCTTTGAGATATTAATACCTCTATATTATTTGCATTTCAATATTTTTTGAAGTAGTTTACTGGTTCATAGTTTCTTGACTTCCTTGACTTCTAAAACTTTCCTTTGATTTACTTAGGTGTTTCAGCCACTCACATGCACGGTTACTCCCAGGTTGCTCAGTTTTTAACATGGTTTTATGTACATGGCCTCAAACTTTGAAATCCTTTTCTCTGACTATAGTCTTTTGTCTGCCCATTCAGTCAGCCCCTTACTTCTACTAAAACGTGTTTTGCCTTTAGGTTCAACTCTTGTCTTTTTCTGATCATCCCAGTGTAGAGTCACCCACTGGTCATTTATCTCCTAAACCACATCCCGGTCTTTTTACTTCTGCACTCATAAATACCTTAACATTCTACTGAATTGTCTGCTTTTGATTTTAAGTTCTACTATTTGCTGCTCTAGTACCTTAGTCATGTTAGTTAATTTTTCAGTCTCCCTGTTCATCTGCCAGCTGGGAATTATAAAAGACCTAGGCTTGCTCTGATGGTTAAATGAAATTACACATGTTAACAGTGTAGAGTAGTGCCTGGAACATCCTGATTGATACCTATTGAAATTATTGTATTCCATGACTCAACCTGACGAGTCACAAACTGGGGTAAATTCTGCTGTCCGTTTTCTTCTTAGTTATGAATAGCTGATTATTGTGGCATGTGATCTTGTATTTTAGCTCTACTACAAGTTATTATTAAAATATATATTATGTTATTATGTATTTTTACAAAAGATTACTATAAGTCACAATGTTTTATCATCCAAAACTAGGGCACATTGGGGAGAAAAGGAGATGCTACCAACAATTACACTGGTTCTATCTTGGGCGGAGTGTCATCCTATTATTATTTGAGCAAAACAGGGTTCAAAATGTGCCCTATAATCTTTTTTGTAACTTCTCTTGAGCTATCATTTTTCTTTTAAATTAAGAGGATGTGGGCAATATGGCTGCTTAGGTAGTTGCTATGCAAGCAAAACAGTTCACAATGATCACATAAAGAGAATTTTGTAGCAGTATCTTACCCACACCACCCTGTTGAATGTGCTTCTCCAACATGACCTTCATAGAGCTTCAATCCATAATACATGCTGTTTACCTACCCCTTTTACTTCCACGATGTTTAGGTGATAAAGCCACCACTGGTTTCAGAATGTGGTCTCAGTGACTCCATAAGCACTCTATTAACATCCATTTTGTCTGCTTCCTTGGTTATATCTTAACCTCTCTCTGACTTGCACCTTGCATTTCCCTCCCGCTTCTCTGGCCATTTCTTCTTATTTTATTTTTTTAAAAGATTTTATTTATTTATTTGAAAGAGAGAGAGAGAGGACAGGAACACAAGCAGGGGGGAGGGACAGAAGGAGAAGCAGACTCCCCACTGAGCAAGGAGCCTGAAGAGGGGATTGATCCCAGGACCCTGGGATCATGACCTGAGCTGAAGGCAGACGCTTAACTGACTGAGCCTCCCAGGTGCCCCTGGCCAGTTCTTCTTGACTTATACATGTTCAAGTTTCCACAGTCTTAAAAAGAGCTATCTTAAAATAGAGATATTCAAATTTTTATTTCTTAATTTTTTTACCATCTAGTATCATACAAGCTAACAAAGAAGCTAGGAAGCTTTTGAAGCAACCCGATTGATTGCTGATGGCGGTTTGGCTTAGAGTGGTAATGATGGAGACAAATTTTGGATATGTTTTGGAGTTAGTGTTGATAGGCTGTAATGGTAGGTGAGAAAGAAAGACTTGCATAATGGGCTCAGTGATAGTGACTTTTATTGAGGTGAAGAAGCTTCGGGAAACAAAGGATCTGGGTATTGAGCTCAATTTTTCAATAGTTATTAGGTATGAAAAAGTTAATGCCAGGGATGCCTGGGTGGCTCAGTTAGTTAAGCGTCTGCCTTCCACTCAGGTCATGATCCCAGAGTCCTAGGGTCGAGCCCCACATCGGGCTCCCTGCTCAGCAGGGAGCCTGCTTCTCCCTCTGTCCCTCCCCCACCGCTCATGCTTTCTCTCTTTCCCGTTCTCTCTCTCTCTCTCTCTAAATAAATAAATAAATAAAATGTTAAAAAAAGAGAGAAAAAGTTAATGCCAACTAAGCAGTTGACTCAGTCTGAGGCTCAGTCAGACATAGGAAGGTAGGAAGTGTGGTGTCATGGAAACCAAGAGAATAGTGTGTTCTGTGAGTCCATTATTGTTAATGAGTCAAGTAAGTTAGGTGGGAACAGATCCCTGATCATTGTATTGGACAACACAGAGGTGGTATGTTACCTTCTTGTTTCAGTAAACTGGTGGCCATAATTGCCTAATTGAGTAGATAAAAAAAAAAAAAAAAGACTATAGGTAGGAAGTGGAGATTGTGGATTTTATACTAAAATGGTTCTGCATCAACTTTCTACTTACCATTACCAATTCCTAATTATTCATGCCCAAATTCATACCCTATTGTTTATCATTTGAACCTTTGAAATAGTCTCTGGACTATGTTATGCCTATGAAGGTTATGTGTCTCCTCTACAGAATGGCTCTCTATTGACTGAAGTCATCTTCTTAAAGTATGGCAGACTATCAATTGTTCAATGAAGATTTGACAATTTTCTATGAATATAAAAAGATGAAACCTTTTTTTCACATGTATTTCATACATTTGAAATTTGAGATTAACTATTTTTCACAGAAATTCTATTACACCCATAATCATTGTTAAGTTTTTAATAATGGACTATAAGTACTGTGCTGGACAGTTGGTCTAGGCTAACATTCATTTAACAGGGAGTAATTTGTCTTGACTAAGGTATTTTCATATAAATTACATTTTATTAATTAAATTTGTTAAATTTGCATTTCTATTGTAACTGGGATATTGCTTTATTGTATCCCCAACTCACAGAAATGGATCAATAGCTTAAAAGTCACTCACTAAAGCATGAAGGTGGTGATAAAATAGGATCATAAATACTGCAACACAGAATAAAGGCATAAATATAAACATTGACTAGGATTAGTGTTAAAATAATGGATGTGAATTTGTTCTTAGAACAAAACTTGAGCATATAATGATTTCATAAAGCAGCAGCAAAAGAAAATTGCAAATAAGAATTTCAAAGAAGATAATTTTTTTTAAAGATTTTATTTATTTATTTGAGAGAGAGAGAGAGAATGAGAGACAGAGAGCACGAGAGGGAAGAGGGTCGGAGGGAGAAGCAGACCCCCCTGCTGAGCAGGGAGCCCAATGTGGGACTCGATCCCGGGACTCCAGGATCATGACCTGAGCCAAAGGCAGTTGCTCAACCAACTGAGCCACCCAGGTGCCCTCGAAGAAGATAATCTTAAATTAGATTTGTTTAACTGGTAGTCATTTATACTGAGTTGCAGGGCTTAAACCTAAATGGTGGCATGGGGGCTTCATAGCTCATGTGCCAATTTAGAACAAAGCATAGTGATCTCTGTGGTGAACTGACTGGACTTTACCTGTACAGGATGAAAAGCATCATTTTCTGTGTGAAATTAACTAATGTGTTCAAATAGAGAAAAAAACCCTCAGCTATCAATGTTTAGCATTCTAAGTTTTAGTCTTTATAATAAAAAATGCAAATCATGCCATTTTTTAAAGAGCATCACAAACCAGTTAATGATAAATAGGATCATGTGAGGGAAAGTAGAACCAACTATGGGGAAAATACACTCATCAACTGACATAGTATGTCTTTGCATAATATCACGAGGATGCACTGTGGAGGTGTCACCAGCCAGTATACTTGCCATCATTATGCTTACTTGTGGAAGGTATACTGGATGTGTAAAGTGTGAATCAACACTCGGCCTATGCATATGACAGAGAAGTGCTCAACACGTTTTGTGTTGCTTATTATTGAAGAAAGGTGATACAGAAGAGGTTTCTCATTTAATTAAGGACTTTTATAAACTGAGTTATGGTAGCTATGCTGCACTGCCAATTTATGCATCTTTCTGTTCTTTAGACACTTCAGACTTAAAAAAAATGTCCACTGATCTTAATCCACTGTTGAATAAAATGGAGAAAATTGTAAATAAGATCAAATTATGGTCTTGTTGTCTGCATGTTTTTTGTGTGCTCTCTGAAAAAGTGATTATTAAGTTATGACTTTGTTTTTCTATCCTGCTGAACCAAGACTGCACAAGATTGATGATTTTGAAATGAGATTAAGAAACAAACAAACAAAAAATACTTATTCATGACCACCAAAAATGGTTGTATAGGTCATTCTTGAGAATTCAGGTATCTTCTTAGTAACTTATTTCAATGACAATTTAGTAAATTTGGCATATTCGGCATAGCCAGACCTATCACTTGGTGGCCAATATATGTCAATTTCAAAAAAAAAAAAAAAAAAATTAAGGATAAATATAAAAATTTCTTAAGAAGAAAAGTTTGGGGTAACCTGGGGGAATCAGTCGGTAAGTGGCCGACTCTTGTTTTCTGTTCAGGTCATGATCTCAGGGTCCTAGGATCAAGCCCTGATTCAGGCTCCAAGCTCAGTAAAGAGTGTGCTTGAGGATTCTCTCCCTCTCCCTCTGCCCCTCACACACACTCTCTCTCTCAAATAAATAGATACAAATTAAAAAAAAAAAAAGAAGAAGAAAACTATGGTGCAAATGGCTAGGTTACCAAGAGTTTACTTCCTGCAGAGAAGTTATTTCTCCACTTCCCGATGAAAGAAATCAATGATATATTTTAAAATATACATTTAAATTATACATGTCCAATGCAGTAAAATTTCCTAAACACATCCAAGGAATGATTTGGGCATTATTCACCACACTGTAAATTGAATCATTCAGTATTGAAGATTTGATTGTGATATTTTTCAACTTAGAGTCTGATGAGGCACAGAAAATGGTCCTAATTTGGAAATAGTCCATAAATCCTGTCCAAATATCTGATAACTAGTTGACAAAACCACCAAAAACCAGCTGCTAGTCCCAGTAAATGCCATTTATTTAACAGGATGAAAGACTAGAGAAATATTTATTTCTATTGATAGAGGTAAATATTAGACTGAACCATATGAAATCAATGATTTTCACTTGTTTTGAACTGACAAAAAATGGAAATTTCATATGCCCCAACTTAATATGAAAACCCTTTAAAACATTTAGAAACATTGGATAAAATACAATAAAAAACTTTTGAATACATACTTTAACTAACAAAAGAGTAAGAAAAATCCCCCAAAACTATAAAGTGAAAGAAAGCTGATGATATGCATGAAAAGTGGGAGCTGAAGCTGTGGCTTGAATGGGGGCAGGGCTGGGGGGCTGTTTGGTGGCTTAGGTCACTAGAATGCTCAGTTTTACACATTCCCACAGTACTGGGCACTAGACTTTGGCTAGATAGAGACTTAGCTGGGACTGCATAAAGTCAGAGCCTTTGAACTTCCGCATCTACTCCGATGCTCTGAGAGGAGAACAACAAAAGCTTCTGAGAGTTTGTAACCAAATTCTTGCCCTCATAATGTTTTAGGCTTTCAATTTATACTGCCAGAGAAGTCAAAGACATCTAAGGCTGACGAATTCTCTATTACTATTGCCCTGCTACTAGAAGCAACTAGTGTGGGTGGCTTTCTGGACAAAATACAATCTAGGCTGTATAGGGTTCTTGTAGAAAAAGTTCTCCTGAAAATGAATTCACAACCCCAAATTACATAAAATAAAAGAAGCCACGTTAAATAAGAATCAGTAGAGATAAACATCAAAATTAAACACAGAATGAACAGATATTAAAATTATAAGATATAAAATAGAAGTATATTTAAATGTCTTAAAAATGAAATATGGGATTGAAAAGAAGTAAAAACAAGAGTCTATAAATAATCAAAACAAAATTTAATAAATAAAAAACTTTATCAGTTGAAAAATGTACTCTTGAGAGAAAACTTAATAGAAGAGTTAAATGACAGATTAGATAGAGCTGTTGAAAAAAGTGCAAACAAAAACAAGAGCTGCATAAATTATTTAGAATAAAGCACAGAGTTAAAGGGATAAAATAAAATGAAAGCGATTTTAGGAAATATGGAAGAATGGGCAAGATGGGCCAACATATTTCTCAGTAACAAAAAGTGAATACAAAGAGTAGAAAAGAGATAATATGAAAGGCGATTCCTGCAAACTTTCTGGAGTTTAAGAAAAACTTGATTTCTCACATTCATGAATCATGGTGAATCCTGACCAGAAAGAATAAGACGAAATTTACATTTAGATACACTTTAATGAAATACAGAGTATTTAAGAAAAAAATATGTTGTTTAAAAGCAATCAGACACAAAAAAACTATTATTTACAATGGGTAAACTTAGTACACTAATACTAAAAGACACAGATGACAGTGAAAAAAATATAAATGATCAGAGACTATAATTGCAACTTAAAATTGTGTACCTAGGAATTAGCTGAATTTTATATCTAGACAAAGATTTATTAAGGAAATGGCAAAGAACATTCTAGAAAAAAAATCACCATGAGTTATGAATGTAAACAAACTCTTACCAAAATATATATCAAATGTTATACTATGGGAAGAATGAAATCAAGTCCAGAATAAGTAATAAAAGAAGGAGTAAGATGTAAATATAAATGGTGAACAAAGAAACAGGAAATAGTGAGTTATAAAACAAATGTTTTTAGATAAAATAATATTAATGATGATGATGAATACTTTGGCCCAAATTCAGAAGGGTCTTATCTTAGATCTTACCTCTCCACTGTATTTTTAATCTGCCATAAATGGGATGGGGTCTAAGATAAACCTTAATATTTGTAGGTGTCTTGCTTTGGGCTCCTAAAAAAGCAAACAAGGACAAGGATTTGGGATGGGCTGGTTGGCTGAGAGGTAATTCTAGAAAATAACAGTAGACAAGTGTCAAATTTAGCTAGGGAAGAGAAGGAGACAATAAAGGGTACATTAACAATAATACATTGTGGGCAACAGTAAATTAATCCTGAGGAGTTAGGAGAAGCAATACATAGAACACATATCTCATATTTTTTTCTTCCCTTGAAGTATGAGTAAGCTGAGGTATTTACGTACCAACTCCTGTCAGTCACTGGTAGAGGACTGCTAGGTTTAGAGCATAAACTCCCCAGAACTTCTGGCTGCCAACTACTAACACAAGCAGAGCACTGGCCAGAGAACCAGAGAAAGTCCGCAGCGAAGAAATGCAGGTGGTAGAAGTTGGAAGGATGTTAAGCAAGCATTAAAATGGTAAAGGTAGGTGGATGTGGGTGGAGTCCTGAGAATATAGCTACACCAAGGAATTATTGTTTGTTTTAATTTTTAAACCACAGTCCTCTCTTCTTTCTAGCTTCTGCCATATACCTAATGGATTATACCTTGTCTTTGAAACTAAGCTCTTCTTTCCCCTCCGCTTAGTAAGGATTAAATTTTTTTCTTTAGATCTTCTGAAAGCAAAAATAACAAATCCTTCTTTATTTAAATAGGAAAATATTTATGCCTTTTTCCAAAGGGTATTTTACTTCATGTTTACCTAAAGGTAAAGGTAGGACTGAGAGGAACCCTCTTTCTCCCGTCTGCTGTTTTCTACAATCAGCCTGTATATAGCTCCTAACTTTTCCTATGTGGTCAATAAAGGGAACTCAGATGTTAGCGTTCTGATTGTAAGGTGACATATAAAGATTTCATCCACAACTCTGGGAATTAAAAAACAAACTAGTTTTACGGGTTAGTTTTATCTCAGAATGGGAAGAAGCTACACATGATTCTTCTCTGCCACTGACTTACTGGTCAGGCTGAGCATGTGATAAGAAGCAAAGGAGTTTGGTGAAGTTAGCTCTAGAGTGGACTTCTGTCAACAAGAAAATTCTGGGATTGGAGGCTACTTTTTGGAACCCAGTTGAGCATCACAATCAGGGCTTGAGGTACAACAGAAAAGTGGTACTAAATGTTTCTTCTAAGAAACACTATGTTAGATTAACAGTGTATCATGTTACTTACTTTTTCCTAAGATATCCCTTCATTTTCTCAGGCAAATTTTCAAGAACACTTCTCTATTTTTAAAAGTTAACTTCCAACACTTGCAAGATAAGATGTGCCACCCTGTTCGTTCAACATATCAAGTGTTAAATGTGTGTGCATGTGTGTGCACGCGCAAATGTGTTAATAATTTTTCAGTTGCAAGTGACAAAAATGCATTTAAACTAAAAAGGCCAAAAGGAGGATTTTTCATCTCATATAATGGGTTGCAGGGGAGGTTGTCCAAGGAGTAAACCTTACTCAGGCACTATTGGTTTCAGGGTTTCGAACAATGTGAGGAGGCTCCTCCTCTCCCTTTCCTGGGGGAAATAATCAGAACTAATTATTTCTGATGCTTCCCTCAGAGTTGGAGTCCTTAAGGCAGTCTCCACCCATGTCATAGCAAAGACATCAGGCCAATGCTAGCTCTAGGTTTCTATGATCCTTATGTCAACTCTCCTAGTAAAGAGGGAAATCTTCTTTCTCCAGTGGTCAAGCAAAAGTCCAAGCGAGGACTCTGATGCCTTGGTTTGTCTCTTCTCTTAATCATCGATGAGATCGGGTAGATGGCGCTCTCTGGTAGCTGTAGGTTGGCTCGTCTGCTTAGCCTTGTGCTAGTGGTGAAGAAAGGATTTCCCACAAGGAAGAACTGTTCAGTTGGCTGAAGAAGGGAGAAAAGAAATTATAATGGGAAGCCAGCAATTTTATGTTGCTTAGAAACTATGGGCTATGCATTTGAAGGTAAATATTTGAAATCAGGATTTTGGCCTATAATATAGAAGGACATGTCTTCATCAGGGTTCAAAATGAGCAAACAAAAATATACCCAATGTTTTCAGCAGAGTAATGCTCTGTATCCTTAGCGGGAGGTTCCCATTCCAGTAAATTTTGTATATAATCAAACCTAATTTGTTTCTCCTGAAGTTAATTGAAACAGAAATGTACAACATCATTATGACACCTTTTGGCCAGCGAGCACTGGAGGACTGTGCCACAAATGCTCTCAGCCAAGCAGCACTCTCCCGGACACTGAAGAGTATTTCTGATGCATTATTTCTCCACTACAGCTCTTGCCATTTACTTTGTTCTCTGAAAAAATGCCCCTGACCTGAAATGACAATACAGAAAGACATAAAATAAAATAAAGTAAAATAAAATAAAATGCAAATTTGATGGTGAAATGTAAAGATGTAAAGGGAAGGTTTTATCGAGGTTTAAGGCAACTTGAAAGAAATGGTGTAGTGTACTGAGGATCAAACGCAGTGGTCGATCAGTGTCTGATGGCATTATAATCAGTTGGCATTGTAACGGGAATCATAAGCACTATTACAGGTTGGTGAACAGAATAATTACTATTTACATAGTAGATGGAAGAAATGCCAGTGGTATCTTGTGGTTTCAAGGTATTTGGAGAGAACTTTTAAAAAAAATGTAACACCTAGAAGATACCACCACAAGGAAACTAATGATGCTATGATGCTGAATCAAGTATTTTTAGGAAAGCATCCTCCTACCCATCAGCCTAAACCAGATTGTGCTTAGTCATTTAGCTAGAAGTGCTCTGAATGTTCAGAATTTCATGAGTGAAAGAATAAGGAAAATTGAGGGACAATTATTTCTGCATGCAGGGATATAAAACTGTAATTCAGAGTATTTTTTCTTTCTTGTAAATAAACAAATATGAAAACTTACTTCTTAATAATAATGACTTACATCATTATATGTTTCATATATCACATGCAATGCCTTATACCATTACAAAGTGTATAAATAATTTTTTGTGAACCACTTGATCTTTTCAAAACACTAAAGCAGAATTCTTTTTACAGAAATGCTATTTGTGAATACTTGCTCTGCACATATAGCATTGTGACTGTTTGTTAGAATGACCATTTGCCTCATTTTTCTTTAATATATTCTTTACAGAAGCTTTGCTGAAAGCAAAATAAACCTAGAAATGACCTTTCTTAATAATGGTATTAATTACAGTCACACTCAGTCTTGGTTTAATGCAGCTATGAGAATTCTTTTCAGTGGCAGAAAAGGAGGAAAGAAACGAAACCAGGGACTCTGTAGTCTGCATTTCCTTTTCCTCCTTTCAATTTTTATGGAAAGGAAGTATCACTTTAATCACAACTTCATTATTTATCCTTAATCAAACACCACTGTAATCTCTAGTTATTATTCATCTTGGTAATTAATGAAATTACATTGGAAGAATTTCTATAATATGTATAGACTGCTCTCAAACTGTCCAATATAATTACTAATGAAAAAAGAGCCACAATGAAATGGTACTTCACAAGTTTTTTGAGTTCATGTTCACACGAGGGGGATGCTGTGGATCACTGGCATTAACTAATGATGACCTGAGATCAAAGGCAGAGCCCTGTGGAACTCCAGCTTTCAAGGTAGCATAATAAGTCTGAAATGTCAAATGAAATCTTCCAAAAATAAAATTTAAACCACAATAATGGCCCATCAAAACTGTCAAGCTAGCTATCCAAGTGATATATATAAGATTGATGATTTCAAAAGCTCTAGGAAAGTGAAATAGTTCTAGATAAATGGCCAAAAGCAAATTCTTCAGTCCAATTACCAAAAAGTAAACTTCACCAAAGCTGTCATGCACTGTGGCTAACCTCATGCCATGCCAACAATACACAAAGTAACTCACCTTTGGGTACCAAAAAAAAAAAAGAGCCCCCCCCCCCCGCAAAATAACAAAGATCAACAAACAAAACTTAGTGCCACTTCTAAATAGGAATTTTAATCAAGAAACTGTAATTCTCTTTTTATCTGACATATGCCTACTTCCAAAGCTCTAAGCCTTGGCATCTAGAGTACCGCATACCACTGCAGAAAACGTAAAAGCACAAAGGTACGGATTTGGCATCCAGCAGAGAATGACAAATTGTAAGAACACACAAAGCTGCAGTGCAGGCCAATCCCTGATTATGTGAAATTAATTAGTATAATTCTGATTGGAACAATCCTCTCTCTGTAACAGTTTGTTGGAATTAATAATAATAAGACTTAAAAAAATTCTTAACGTATGTCTCCAACTCTACTGCGAGCATTAAAAATAGAGCTGTGAAATCTTTGTGAAGCCTGTGAGCTGAGCATTCACTGCTTCACTTCTGGGAGAGAGAGAAGGCAAAAGACAAGCTTATGGAGGATATTTCATTAAAGTCAGAAAGAACATTAAAATAGAAAAATTAGCTCAGTGAAAAATCTCTTTTCATTTCCACTAAATCAGAAACAATTTAAACACTGAAATGGAAACTGGAAGGAAGAAAAAAAAAACACAGCTTCATGATTGGTCTGGACTTTTCCATTGAGCGCTTCTGGAATTCAGACTCTGATACTCTATTAAAGCTACTTGTTTCAATTATTTGTTTATTTGTTATTTCATTCGTGTCATCATTCCTGTATTGTTTGATGTATTCTTTCAGCCATTCATTCTCACATGCACTTTTTTAATATTTTCTATTCCTTAGGCACTGGACTATACACTGGGATATATGGCATGGTCTCTGCAGCTAAAGTGCTTAAAGAGACAGGCAGATGGGCTAATCATTATGTGAAATAACATATGATACAGTTTCATATGTTAAAGAGGAGAACAGAAGTATTAAAATCTACCTGTACCTCAAGTGGTAGATATGATCAAGTAAGCTCTCAAAGAGGGAATGCTATTTGAGTCATTTTGCATGCTGGTTTGATATTTACCAGAGAATCTACAAAATCTATACTTAAACAGGAAAAATATTTCGAAGAACATTGACATTTTCAGATAATTAGAAATGACAAATTTGAGGCTTATTTTCTATTATGTTTCACATAATTGCATATTTAAGCAATAGGTAGTGAGATTTATATGTAATGGGAAAGTAGAACAAGCAAACGGAATAATAATTCTTAGTGAAACAGTGAATACATTTAAAATTATGTCAGTCTTGACCACAAGGCCAACATGATGAGTGAGGTGGGTTACTAAAAGGGCATCAAACTTCCCTCAATAGTTATTTAATAATTACTAAGCAGGATGTGTTAAATGAGAGGGTCGTAGTCTCTGACTTATTAATACAACTGGGATAGGTTTATTTCTTCTATGTATGTTTAGCACACTCACACGGGGCCAAAGCCCTGAGTGGAAATCCTGAGAAGGGGACTTTCCGCCAGAGGAGATTCTGGAAGTTAATGATGACCTGTGAGATGTCACTACATGATATTAATGGGATGGCATGAAATTGAATTCATGGGAGAAAGGCTTCTGTTAAGGACTGAAAAAGTATGCAGAATTCTAGGGGACTGGAAAATTTTAAATTAGATTCTTGACCATTATTCTTCAGACTTGATGCAGAGAAAGATCTTAAAAGCTTAAAATACTTTATTTTCCTGGTTCATTGGGTACTTCTTTTTACTTTAAATTTTTTTCCAGTACCCAACAGAAGCTTAATTTGACCAATGGATCCATTTTATGGCTGAACTACTGTATTATCAACTTATTATTTGTCTTCATTTAAAACATGGAAGCTAAAAATGTACATGAGAGCATTTGCTTGTCAAAGATGCATTTCACATTTGCTTCTCTTGTTTTACAAATATATACTTTCCATGGCACTTTTCAGTTTTTACTAACAGGAAACAGATTGGAATTGAATTAGTGTGACAGGAAATGGATTTTTAAGCAAAAAAAAAAAAAAATTGGCTGCATATTAGCTTGGGTTTCCCCCAGAGCAGAGACTGAAGCAAAGACTTGTTTTCATTTGCAAACATCATTCCTGGAAGCAGAAGTGAGGAATAGAGAGGGAGTAAAACCAGGAAGGAGGAAAAGCCAAACAAAGATGGGTTATCAAGTTGTCTGCTCTGACAGGTTTCCCTGGCACCTTTGAGAAACCTTATGAAACTGTTTCAAAAGTTTCCACTCAGGGAAAAAAAAAAGGGGGGGGGATGTTTACTTATTGGTCCTCGTTACTCATTGTTCAATGGTAGCAGCTAACCTTTCTGGGAGGGGCACACGTATGAGTGTGAAGTGGGTTCCTGTGGGCATCCTGCACTGGTTCAGAGAAGCCAGGGGGTGGGGGAAGAGTGTCCCAGGTGGTGCAGATCTGGGTCAAGGCTGACAGCACCCAGCCTGTGCAGGACTAGTGATGACAAGGGCAGTTGGGATAATGACCAAGGGGTTTTGAATTGGGATGCAAGAGGTGCCTACTACCAATGCTGTCTGCTCTTTAACACGGAGGGAAAGTTATTCAAAAAGCTAAATGGGCAAATTTATACATGCCGCAAAACAGATTTTGTAGTGAAATATAGCAGGTAAGTATGGCAGAGCTCCAGACTCTGACAGTGTGCTCTCATTTTCAATTAATTTTAATGATCACTTCCTCTTCAACCCATCTTTAGGGAGGAAGTCCAAATTCTTTCATCTATACCAGCATTTCTCGAACATTTGGTCTAGGGACCACTCTATAGTCTTAAAAATCATTGAAAATCTCAAAGTACTGTTGTTAATATAGGTTGCATAGACTCATCTTTACCATATTAGAAATTAAAACAGAAATTATAAAATAGATTGAATACATTTAAAAATAAAAACAATAAACATATATTACAAGTTAACAATAATATTTTTACAAAACAAACACAAAAAGCAGTGAGAAGAATCTCATTGTTCTACAGTCTACAAATTTCGTTCATGTCTGGATTTGTAGGAGACCACTAATTTCTCATGTCTGTTCTGTATTCCATCAGTTGAAATATCACATGGTATGTGTCCTCTAGAACACACCAGTGTACACTCAAAAAAGAATGAAAGTAAGAAAGGCAAATGATATCTTAATAGTATTATGAAAATAATTTTGTCCTTGCAGGTTCCCTGGAATAATCTCACTGGCTCCCAAAGTTTTCTGGATGCCACTTTGAGAACCCCTGGTCTGTGACTATACGTACAGCCCATCTACCTTTCTAATTTGATTTCTTGCCATTTTATAGTAAGTCCCAGTGCCCTGCCATAGTGAACGTTACTATTATCCAAACACAGCTTCTAGACTCCCTGCATCTAAGCTTTCCACTCACTTTTCCCTCCTTCACCTTCCTTTACACTAACACTTGTCTAATTTCTTTCAATTCTCTCAGTAAACTTTCTGCAATACTTTTATTTAATAAGCTTCATTTTCTTCTTGCATAATATTTGCATTTCACCTCCCTTATTATCTTAAAGACTTCATGCCCTCTAACTGATGCTTGGCATAGTAGCTTGGTCAATAAATATGTGTTGAAAATATGATATGATCTCTTACTGGGCCATTTGCTTGTCTTATAGTTTACAGCATATGGACCAACAAACCTTATCATTTTCTCATTGATGCAATTTTATTACTGATGAATTTATTATTGTAGATTGAGACCTCAGAAACCTATAAGAGAGGACTCACATCTGTGAGTGCATCTGTCCTGACAAATGATATAGCTGGATAGCACATTTCTTTTGTCCTTAAGCCCATACAATTATTGTTTTATACTACTGAGACTAGACAGTTTTGTTTGAAGGAAGTAAGGACTAGAGAAGGTAGCCTGCAGAATGCAGAGGCAATACTTGAATTTTGTTATTAGCGATGAAGTTATCTCTTACCAGTTGTCAAGGAAGGCTGATACAAGGTTTTCGCAGGAGACTGAAATACTACTAAACTTGTGAATGAAAGGATGTAATTTACTCACTGTGGTCCTATTCATGACAGTATGGCTAAGACTGACCGATTGTCAGGTAATTGGTACTTGGTTGGCATCGACCAAGGGCTATCTGGCAACATAGATTTCCAACTTTTCCTTACCCTTTTTGAATACCTGAAGGTCGCTGAGTTTAAAAGAAGACCTCTTTATCACCTCGTAATTCACAGATTGCCTAATCACAACCATCTAAACGCTTATAAGATTAACCATTTTCTTCCTTCTCACACACAAGTTCTACAACCTTAGATATAGTCAGTCATAAGGTAGGCAAATGTATTTGTATATATTCTCCCTGTCTGGCCAAGGCGGACCAATGTTAAAGTTGAAATGACTTTTCATCAAGAATTAGCCAAAATTTCAGTTTGGCCTATGTAAATGCTTTGGACTCGCAGGTGCCCATGTTTTGCACAAGCGATCTCACCACCTGTACGCTAATCTTCCCTACGTTCACTTTACAGAGAGGTGCACCTCAGTGAATCTGGATACTAATAAATTTCAAAGCTATAATGCACAGCAAAGGAATATATCTTTAAAATAACTGGATTAGATTAAATGACGATTCAATAGAAAAGGAATTTTTAAATTCTATTTAAAAACCACGTTAAAAGATGTAAATTCATCTAGAGAGAAAAGCCTGATTGACTTTACCTACACACAGAGTGTGACAGGTAAAAGAAAGATACCTCAGTGTTTTGTTAATATGTTTGTTGGTGCAGTTGTAAGCATAAGATGCTAGAGTTTAGGTATTTGAATCCTCTCAGGTTATTTTATGAAACATCTCACAAAATATTCTTAGGCCCACCAAAAGGGGATTGTTTTGCTAATTTTAAAATACCTGGGATGCAAATATTAAAGTGGGATTTTTTTTTTTTTTTGTGGCTAAGTCCATCAGCTGAGAGATATATAAGCACCGTTTTCATCATTGTCTCTGATTTTCGAACAAATGTTTTTTCCCACTCTGAGACCACCTCTTTTTGCTTTTCCTGCTTACTCTCTCTAGTATGCCATCTCCTACAATCCAAGCACCTTAATAAAATACCTGCAATTGATTTATCCACCACCTTTCACTGCCTCTCACCTTCTTTGTGTCTTTTTCTCTAAAACCCAGCCTTACTCCCATGGTCAACCATGATAGCTAGTCCTTCGCAGGTACTGGCAGCTCCCCTGTGCCTCTCTTACTGGGTCTTACTCTCCTGGCTATACTTTGGCCCTGGTTAAATCCAACTCTCTTCTTTCTTGGTGCTTGCCCCTGCACAACAGATATACACACATCTCAATTTACATCATAGTAATTTACCCCAAGAGGCCCGTAAAGCTTTGCAGTAATCACTCTCTATTTTCCAAGTCACTTCCCAGTCCTACTGTCCTAAGTATTATTTCATGTCTTCTTTCTCCTTAAGTCTCCCAATACTGCTTCCATCATCATTACTCTCAGATTTTATCTCATAATTCTCTGAGAAAAAGGAAACTGCTAGAGGAAGACTTCCACCAAGGTAGCTACCCAGCTTACCATATCTCTGCCCATATTCTCTACCTTTCTTTTGATACTACAGATGAGTTGTGTGTGCTCCTTGCCTACACCAGGTACTACTCTTGTGCACTAGATCACAACCTTCTTGTCTACTCAGTTACAATTCTCCCCTATCTTATCTCATCCTCAGATTTCCCTCCCTGTTGGATCATTCCAATTAGCATATAAGCATGCTATTATTTCTCCCATTTGAAAAGAATTCTTGGTTCATTACACTTTTGTCTACAGCTAATAATCTATTTATCTTCTACAATTGACAGTAAGGCTCCTCAAAAGAGTTTTCTAGCCTTCTAACCTCTCCCCTGCCATTCTACCTTGGATCCTCCATTCTATTTTTCCCCCCATATGACTCAAAGAACTTAATCAAGGTCACCAATAACCACTGTATCGCTAATTCCAACTGCCAATTCTTGCTTATTTTATCCATTGACAGCATTTGACATACTTAATCACTCTCTCCTCCTTGAAACATTTATCCTCTCTTTCTCTTAATTCTTCTCTAGTGTTTCTGGAGGTTGATTTTCAGTCTCTTTGCAAGGTCTTAATGGCTCTGTCCATGGAATTTTCTCCTCTATCTATCCTTGTTCCCTTGGTAATCTCATTCCGCACACTATTGCTTGCTGATAATTAAGAATTCATAATATTAAGATAGATATAACATGATTGCTTTTTACTCCTTCCTCCATGTCTTCATATTTCAGAGTCATTGTTGTTAATGCAGTGTTGTTTTTATCCCTTTCAATCCAAGGACACTGCTGATTCTTTTTTTGATTTTTCCTGGGATATTTGACTCAAGGGAGGCAAGAGACAGTAGGGGTGGTGTGGGTACAGAGGGAGCAAAAGAGAGAAATGGAAGGAGCCTCTTGGTTAAGTTTAGGAACTGAATAATCAGACTAGTGAAAAAAGAGAGGTAGTTGACATTTTTTTTCCTACCAATGACTTCATATAGTCATAGTTACAAGGGAGAAAATATCCTAAAGGTTCCAAAAGGATACAAAAGCTTACAAGGCTATGAAATCTCAAAATTACTAAACATATTCATACAGACAGGTTTGCTAAACACCAATGAGGTAGATACCATTTGATTCTGATAAACTGCTTACATCTTTAATTTAGTTATGTATTACAAAGCAATAAAAATATATGATATTTTATATCCTTATGGAAAAAGGATATTAGTTTATGTTCTCACATTTTCCATAGCTGGTATTGTGGCCTCTGGACAATTCTATCACACCTCTGATGGTTTGAATTCCTTTTTGAGGGGAAGGGATTTACTTTAAGATTTAGTAAATAGGCCCATCCTCTTTGCTCTGCTTATTATGACAAATTGAATTGCTCTGGCCTCCTTTCCTAGACCCCTGTCATAGACAGGCATTCATCTTCCCCAGCCCAGATCCTTCCTCGGTCCCGCTGCCCAGCACCAGTGCTAATTCCAATACTGTAGTCATCAAGTTTACTGCTGACTATGTCAAGGTGCCACTTACGCTGTCAAAGGGCTCTTTCAGGGGTCTACCGAGTTCCTGTGAGCCAAAAAACATGGGTCCCCATGGCAGAGCTTTTCTATTGTCCTCACTAATGCTCTCCTGTGAGTGAGAAAAAGCTGAAATTGCTGAATAATTGATTTGCCCAAGGAAGTCCTTGACTACCATTTTTAAAATTTTCAGCTTAGAAGAAAGGGGATTAGGCAGGTTATTCTATGAAGACTCAAAACTATTCTTTAGTCACTCTTTTAAATTTTAGAGGTTTTGTCTATACTCCTCCAACTAAAGTTTTTCCCCAAATTCTATTTGTGCTATAATTATCCTGGGTTTATAACCCCAGTTTCCTTTGGGACATACCCATTCATTGCCTGGATTTATTCCTTCAAGTGTCCTTATGTCCAGAACATATCTGGACATCAGGTTTGTTTAATATAAGTAGTAAAACACGTTCTCAGGCTGGGGAGGTAAAATAAAGTATATTGAGTTGGGAATCAAAGAAATCTGATTATATTTCAGCCATACTATTTACTAACTGCATATATTTGAGCAATTTTTAAAGTCTCTATGATATTCCATTCAGTATTGGCAAAATATCCCCAAAAGTGGATAGTAAGGCCTATTGTAGGACTGTTGTAAGAATTACATAAAAACCATATAGCTAACACTTGGCATATGGTAATAATTGTAATTATTTATTTTGAAACCAAGCAAAGTGACATAAAAATAATAAAAGTAAAGTTAATTTTTACTAAGTTAATGTATATTTTAAGATTAGATATTTGCCTTCATTCAGACTCAATTCTCAGTCTTTTCTCAGTGAGCTTGATTTTATCCAACTTTATCCTGACAGATGTTTGATCTGGTTTCTTCTTCTGTTTCAGTGTAGTAAATTACCCTTTTTGGTGTTACTAATAAAAATCTGGACCAGGACATATTTATAAACTTTACACTAAACTTGTTAGCCTTTTATTTTCTCATATGTTAAATATGATATAAATTATTTTTGTAACATTTTGTGTTTTTAAAAGCAATGCATATTTTTACAGAAATGTTAAAAATTATATAAATGCACAAAAAAACCCATAAAAACCAACCAAGACAGACTAAACAGAGACAATCAGTTAAGAATTTGACATATAGACATCTGTAAAAAATGCTTAGATTTAATCAAAATGTGGGCCTACCGTACATACTATTTTGTAACTACCCCCTTTTCTTACACTTTTTAAGAAAGGGTGATACATCATGTTAGGAGAAAACTGCCACAGCATCATTTTAATGAATACATGATATCCATAAAATGGATGTACTGTAATTTATTTAACTACACTCATATTGCAGGGTGGGCTATTTTCATTTTTGTCATAATAAACAATGCTACAATGAACATTATATACATAAATCTTTATGCACATCCTTAATCATTTCTTTAGGATAAATTACTAGAAACAAAACTGCTGTGTCAAAGCATATGCATATTTTATTTATTTATTGTAACCCAATTTTTAATCATAAAGTAATAAATGCACTTTGGAGACTCAGTCAGTACTAAAACATAAAAAAATGGAAAATGAAAGTGTGCTTTTGCCTTCCATCGCACTTTAGACATAAACACTATTAACACACTTTTTTTGGTATTTTTGCAATTCTTTATTGATATTCAAACATATTTAAATATACACGTTTATCCTTATTATTTTTATTTATCATGCTTATCCTTGTTCATGCACATGGGTTAATAATACATACTCTCTTTTTTATTCTTTATCCTTTTGTCACTTAACGTAGTTAAATATTTACTCATAGTTTTGCCTGTTTCTATTTACCTGTTGTATGATATTTCATAACATGAGTGTATAGTATTTTATTTAACCAATTCTGTCTTTTTTTTCAAAGATTTTGTTTATTTTTATAGAGGGGGAGCGAGAGAGAGAGCACGTGCATGTGAGGGGGGGAGGGGCAGAGGGAGAGTGAGAGAGAGAATCTTGAGCATACTCCTTGCTGAGTGTGGAGCCTGAGGCAGAGCTTGATCTCATGACCCTGACATCATGACCTGAGCTGAAATCAAGTGCCAGATGCTTAACCGACTGAGCCACTCAGGCACCCCTAACCAATTGTCTCTTGATAAAAATTTAGGTTATTATTTTTGCCTTTATAATCAGTGTTGTAATGGACATCCTGTACCCTGTCTTTATAAACTTTTGAAAATTTATTTATAAGGTGGATTTCTAAAAGTGGAATTGATGAGTCAAATAATGTGTATAGTTTAAAATTTACTATGTAAATAATTTTTTTATGGAGTTTTACTATGCAAATCAGTACTGCTATTTTCTTAAAATATTATTTCTGAGGTATAATATAAATAAAACAATACGTTTGAAGTAAAAATAAATTATCTTCTCAGACATCTCTGAGGGCAGAGCCTGACATCAGGCTTGATCCCAAGACCCTGAGATCATGACCTGAGCTGAAATCAATAGTTGGAAGCTCTACTCTGTGCAATGGCCCATTCTAGTTGTTGGGAATGTAACAATGAATGAAATAAACAAAAATACTTATGCTCATGGTTTTTACATTCTAATGGGATGTAAATTAAACAAAGTATAGATTGTGAAAGGTAGCAATCATTTTAAGAAAAAAAAGTAAAACAAGGAGGGAGAATAGGGAGTGTTTGGTGGGAAGTGGTATAATTCTAAGTAAAAGAGCTGGAGAAAGCTTCACTTAGAAGGGATTTTTTTGGAGAGGTATCTGAAGGAGATGAAACAGCTTGGTGTGATGGTGAGTTTTATGTATCAACTGACCAGGTTACAATCTTGTTATTCGGTCAAACACTAATCAAGGTGATACCATGATAGTATTTCAAAGACGTGGTTAAAGTCCATACTTGGTTGACTCTCTGTAAGGGAGATTATTGTAGATAATCTGGGTGAGCATAGTTCAGCCAGTTGAAAGATCTCAAGAGCAGAGCTGAGGCATCTTTGAATAAGAAATTCCACCTGTGGACAGCAGGTTTACCTCATACTTAGGTGTTCCAACTTGCCTTTTCTGATAGCATGGTCTGCAGATTTTTAACTTGCCTAACCAACCTTCACAATAAGCCACTACCTTGTAATAACTCTTTTAATGTACATCCCCCACTGGTTATTCTGTGGTTAAATCTTGTTAAATATACTAGGTGCACTGGGTAATTCAGAAAAATATTTTAATTTCATGCTGTGGAGTACATGAGTGGCATATATATATATATATGACTTAGAATGATTGTCTAACAACACAGTGACCTTTGGGTGAATCCTAACCCCTGGACAGCTTGTGTTTGATCCTAGTATCTTTCTGGGCACTCTCAACAATTGATAGAACAACTAGACAGACAACCAGCAAATATAGAAGAACTATATTCATATTTATTCAGAAGAACTAAACAACACAAAACGATCTGATCAGCACTGACAGAATTCTCTGACCAACAACAACAGAATATATATTCTTTTCAAGTTCCCAAAGAACATATATTAAAATAGGCCAAATCCTGGGCCATAAAGCACATCTCAACATATTTGACACAAGTGAAATCATGCAGAAGACTTTCACCAACCACAATGGAATAAGACTAGCAATCAGTAACAGATAGATAACAGGAACATTTCCATTTACTTGGAAACCAAGCAAATTATTATTTCTAAATAATCCATGGTTAAAGGAGAATGTATCAAGAAAATTTTTCTCAAGAAAATCCCAAAACACTTTGAACTGAATGAAAACCCAACATATCAAACTTTTGGATACAACTAGAACAGTGCTAAGAGGAAAATTATTGTACTAGATGCCTACATTATAAAAGAGGAAAAGTCAAATAAAAAAATCAATGTTTTCACCTAAAGAATCAAGAAAATAAGAGCGAAATAAATCCAAAGCAAGTAGAAAGAAGGAAATAATAATAATAATAAGAGCAGAAATCAATGACCTTGAAAACAGAAAAATAGGGAAAATCAATGAAAGAAAAAAACCAGATTTTTGAAAAGATCAATGAAATTTACAGGCAAAAATGACAAATAAATAAATAAAATACACAAAATAATAAAACTGGAGTTAAATTCAGGATATCTGCAGACATCAAGAAAGAATACTATGAATGCCTCTACATGAATAAATTTGACAAGTTAGATGAAATTGACCAATTCCACCAAAAAAATCCAAATTTGCACAATTCATTCACTATAAAAAGAAAACCTAAAAATCTATACAACTATGAAGAAAATTGAGTTTATAATAAAAAATCTGGAAATTGAAAATTTTAGGTTTAAGTGGTTTCACTGGAGAGTTCTATCAAACATCTAAAGAATTAACTAACATCAATTCTACACAATCCTTTTCAGTAAATAGAAGAGTAACAAACACTTCCCAATTTACCTTATCGAGTTAATAGTACCCTCATACCAAAACACAACAAATACAGTACAAAAAAGAAAGAAAAAAACCTACACATTATTATTCCTCATTATACATAAAAATTCTTAACAAAATATAAGCAAATATAATTCAGCAATATATAAAAATAATTATAAGTCCTGAGTGGGGTCTATGCTATAGAGGCAAGGATGTTTCAATATTTGAAAACTAATTTATGCCATCTTTCATATTAGCAAAATAAAAAAATACATGATTATATCAACCAATGGAGAAAAACATTTGACAAAATTGAACATCCATTTATGATAAAAAATAACTCTCAGAAAATAAAAATAGATGGGAATTTCCTCAACTTGATACAGAACATATATTAAAAAAACCCTAGAGGTAACATTATACCTAATGCTGAAAGACTAAATGTTATCCTCCTAGGATGGAACGAAGGCAAGGGTTCCTGGTCTCTCCACTCTTATTCAACTTAGTGTTGGAAGTTCTAACCATTGCAAGAAGGCAAGAAAAATAAATGAAAGACATATGTTAGGAAAAAATAGAACTGTTCTTATTTTCAAATAACACAACTGTCCACATAGATTTTTCCAAAAAATTACCCCAAAACCCCTTAGAACTAATAAGTGACTTAAGCAAGTTTGCAGAGTAAAAAACAAATACACAAAATTAATTATATTTCTATATAAAACCAGTAAGCATATGGATACTGAAATTGAAAACACTACACAATTTACAATCACTAAAAATTGAAAAACTTAAGTGAAATCTAACAAAAACATGTACATGGTTTATAAGTTGAAAACTACAAAGTGCAGATGAAAACAATTTTAAAAGAAGTAAGTAAATGGAGAGATATACTATGTTTATATATTGAAAGACTCAATATAGTAAAGATAACAATTCTCCCAAAAATGATATGCTGATATAATGCAATTTATATAAAAATTCCAGGAAGAGATTTTATAGATATAGGCAAAGTTATTTAAAAATTAATATGGAAACCCAAAGTAACTAGAATAGCTAAAGCAATTTTGAAAAAGAATTATAAAGTGGGATGAAATCTGTCTACCTGATTTCAAGACTTATAGCTAATCAACACTGTGTGGTATTGGTGGAAGGACGGACACATAGATCAATGGCAACCATTGAGAACCCAGAAATAGATCCATATAGATATCCTTAAGTGATTTTTGACAGAGGTGCAAATGCAGTTTAATAGAGGGAAGATATCCCTTTCAAAACATGGTGCTAGAGCAATTGGACATCTATAGGTAAAAAAAAAAAAGATCTCCAATTAAATCTACCTTATACAAAAAAAAATGCAAAATGATCATGAAATTAAAATAAAAAACATGAAACTATACAACTTTAAAAAAATAGGAGAAAATTCTTTGAGATCTAGGACTGGGCACTTGCCACCAAAAACATGTCCATAAAAGAAAAAATGGTATGTTGAACTTCAAAGTTAAAAATTTTTTTCTCTGTAAAAGACCTGTTGTGAGCATGAAGAGCTGAAAAGACTAGCTGTAGACTGTAAGAAAATATTGCAAGCCACATATTCAACAAAGGTCTGGTATGTAGAATATATAAACAACTCTCAAAACTCAACAGTTAAAAATAAAACAACCTAATTGGAAAATGGGGAAGGACATAAACATTTCACTGAAGAGGACGTACAGATTGCAAATTAACACAAGAAAAGATGTTCAACATCATTAGCCATTAGGGAAATGGAATTCAAAACCACAGTGAGATCTCACTACACACATATCAGAATGTCTAAAAAAAAAAAAAGTGATGACAACATCAAATATTGGTGAGAATGTGGAGAAATTGGTTCATCTCTCAAATTACTGGTGAGGATGTAAAATGGAACAACCACCCTGGACACTACCTCAGCAATTTCTTTAAAAACTAACCGTGCAATTTCTATATGACCTATCAATTATACTCTAGGCATTTATCCAAGATAAATGAAAACTATGTTCACACAAAAAAAACTTTGCACAACTGCTTCTAGAAACTTTGTTCATAATAGCCCCAAACTGGAACCAACCCAAATGTCCTCCAATAGGTGAATAGTTAACCAGAATCTGATACATCCATAACTGGGATATTCCCCAGCAATAAACAGGAAGGAACTGTTGAAAAAATACATCTTCAGTGAATCTTCAGAGAGTTTTGCTGAATGAAATATGCCAATCCCAAAAGGTTATACACAGAATGATTATATTTACATAACACTTGGGAATGACAAAATTATAGAAATGGAAAACAGATTATCTGTTGCCAGGAATTAAAGAGACTGGGGGCAGAGAGTGGGCTTGGTGAGAGGGAAGTGGGTGTGGCTATAAAGGGGCAATGTGAGAGATCCCTGTGGTGAAAGGAATGCTCTGTGTCTTGACTGTTTCAATGTCAGTATCCTGGTTATAACATTGTATTACAGTTTTGCAGGATGTTACCTTTGGGAGTAAATGTGTAAATGTAAATGGAATCTCTCTGTGTTATTTCTGAAAAATGCATCAGAGTTTACAACGATATCAAAATTTAAAAAGTTTGCTTTTTAAAAAACTAAATTCACAACATTAATATCTTGCATATCACTTCTAAATTCACTAAATTTTCATGAGTGCTAAAAATACTAGTTTTTACAAATATAGATATTTTTGTCTCAGTTTCAACATATCCTTTAGTAATGAACATTTGAATCTGGCACCACAATTTACTGTCTATTTGAACCCATCTATTCATTAGTTAAATATTATTTCACCATTTCCATCTCTTCCAACAATATAAATAAATTTCATCATGCAAAAGTTTTATTCCTTGCTATTATTTTTCAAAACTCTGTTAAGTATATGCTTCTCTGTGTGGAAATTTCTTAATTCAAATCTAAATTACAAAATAATAGTAGTACATCTAATAACAATAATCTATGAGTCATTAAAATTGTTTTGTCCATGAATAGTAGAATAAGGAAAGTATAATGCATTAAACACATCTTGAGCATTTTTCAATATAAAAGCAATATTAAAATATTTTGAACAAATGACCTTTTTGAATATCTAATGGGCTAATCCATGAACATTTACAGTGACTTTTGGTAGTTGTCAAACAATTTTAATTAAAGTACTTCCCTTATAAGATAATCATATCATTCATAAACAGTTGATACATGTATTTAAGACATCTTAGGCATATGGTAAATCAAGCCTATTATGTAAGAACAACTCAACTAAAACAATAGTTATACTAGTATCAGTTATAGTATCTTCGTTAAGGGAACATATAAATTTGTGTAAAAGGAAGTTTGCCTAAGGTTTTCACAGAAATAGTGATGTGAACTTTGGCAAATATTATTTTGCAAATGCCACTCTTAAGAACAGTACCACCAGCAGTAACCTGACATTTATAACTATTCTAAATAATGCAACAAAAGCATTTTCAAGGTTCATGTGCATCTTTTCATATGCAGACTTTGCAGTTCTCTTCAATAATTTAGCTTGTTTGGACACATCTTATGAATGATGGTTTTTGAATTGAAAATATACATTATCTTGTGAGTCAGTCAAGCATTTGCAGTGAGTCATACTCTTGGTTCTTTGTTTTATCTGACCTTTTTTGGGTTTTATGTGGCCTCTCCTACTATTCTTCATCAGATGTTAGATCCTTGGCAGATAAACATATTTGTGGACCACATTTATCTATTAGATACTTGCTCAATTAAGCAAAGTATTATATTGAGTTTGTCTAGTAAATTGAGAATCTGCAGTCTTAAAAGTTTGAATACTAATACTTTAGACTTTGCCTAAATAAACTAGCCTCTTGCTTGAAACCTTGATTCTGACTTCTGTATTACTGATTCATTTGACTGTGAATCTCAGTTTTTTATTCTCCTCCTGCTTTGATGGAGTCTGCCCATTAGTTTCTATTCTAGGTATATACCAACTCATACAGTAGCCTGATTCACATTGTCTGACAATCCTGAGAACTGACAACTTAAAAATACATACAATGTGGGTGAGTACTTTCATGTGCAACTATAGGTCACTATGAAAAATATTGACAAAATAATTACTCACAACCATAAAATATATTGTTCTATGTGAGCCAGAATATATTATCATGATTGAATATTAATAAAATGTGATTTTGTGAAAGTTCTTAACAGAGTTTATAGACAAAGTCATATTTCTTACATGGTACTTACTTTGGTAAAGGTGAAAATTTCAGTCAGACAGACTGGGAATTCATAACCCCACTCTCTCTCATTTAATAGCTACAAAACCTTAAGCAATTTCCTTAACCTTTCAGATGGAGTGATTCACTTAAGCCAATACTAAGCATATAGTAAATATTCACTAAATGATAGTTCTTATTTATATTATTGTAATTGCCAGTACAACCACTATTTTAGTACCAGTACTCCATCCACCACTACTTAGACTGGAAGAAGGAGAAAGAATAAAACTACAGAAATGCAAAGGGTAATTGATGAACACACATAGTTGTATGATGGGCAAAGTTATTTAGTTGTCCTTATGTCCTGTTGATATTTTATGATTCAAAAGATTGAAATGCTCTTTTATCAGACATTTTTAATCATTAAGCCCAATTTTTGGAGCATTTTCATTACCCCAGCTCAGGACTCCTGGTACATATAATGTTCTTGGGCTTTGACAGTTCAAATAGCTAGCAGTTAATGTTGGTTATCTTCAAGTGAAATTCTTTTGATTTGGAATGCCATTAGTTTGGTAGATAATAGACTTCTCTTGCAGTGTGAAGTAATGTAGAAAAAGTTTATGTTACCCAAATTTGGTTGAAAGGAAGAATTTTAAATGTCATCTACTGCTTAAAAATGATTGCTTTTGGAAAGAATAGTAGCATTCAAATCCATAGTCAGAAAAGGACAGTGGATATTTATAATCTATACTATATTAATATTTGTACAAAATCCCAAATATTCTGTGGTATATTCGAGTGTGTAATTCCAGGTGAACTTTGATCCCTGGATATATCAGTTTTCTAATGTGAACTTTCTCCCTTTGTTTCTTACTAAAATAGGTTCTAATTAAAAACAAAATTGCAAATTTTTAACTTCAAAAATATTATTGCCCCAAGCTGATTCTTTCTATTGCAGCATACTCATACCTACATAGACTTTTATTCTATTTACAGAACTTACTGAATAAACATTTGTTGAATAACTATTAAATTTGAATTGCTATGCAAAATGCAGTTCTGTGTACAATGCCATCAGGTAAAGATAATTGTTATACAATCTGCTCTCCTTTCCATGTGAAGCTGAATTCACTCCTTACAACTTTATTAACATATATTTTTGCCCCCATGTTCTCAAAGTGAGAATTTAAACAAGTCATTCCAAAAATAAAATTCTGGAAAACGTATTTTGCATGTGATGGACAGAGATGAGTAGTAGTGTATTGTAGTGGTTTTAATTTTTCACCAGTTGGAAGGGTTGCCTATTAAGGTTGCTGATGGCTATGGCACCTGTATAGTATATTTGCTTCCAGCTGCATTTTAGTGACCAAAAAGGAGCCACAAATACTAGCAACATGACTATCAGGATATGAAATGTCAAATCTAATTTCACAATTGACTCAACAATTTCTACAATTCTAGGGAAAGAGAGTTAAAGAGCTATGCAATAAGCACTATATATATATGTATATATATACACTCATATTTCTATATATGAAGGTAATCTATTAAATGTTTGCAAAACAAGTCCACTTCTCTACACAATTAAGACATTGAAATATTTTTATTGAAAAACAATTGACATATAATATTGTGTTTGTTTTACATGTACAATGCAGTGGTTCCAAATTTATGTACATTACAAAATAATCACCACCATAAGTCTAGTTAGCATCTGTTATCATACAAAGTTGTTACAATATTATTGACTATATACCCTATGTTCTACATTATGTCCCCATGATTTATTTATTTTATAACTGGAAAATTGTACCTTTTAATTCCCTTCACTGCTTTTGTCCATTCCTCACCTCTCTCCCCTTTGACAACCATCAGATTGTTCTCTGTATCTATGAGTCTGTTTCTGTTTGTTTGCTTGTTTGTTTTGTTTATATAGATTCCACATATAAGTGATACCATATGGTATTTGTCTTACTCTGTCTCACTTATTTCACTTAGCATAATACCCTCTAGGTCCATTCATATTTCCACAAATGGCAGGATTTCATTGTTTTTTATGGTGAATAATATATATATATATAATATACATATATATGTATATAATATAAATAATTTAAAAATAGATAATATATATATATAATCCATTTTTTCCATTCAGCTATTGATGGACATTTAGGTTACTTCCATATCTTGGCTATTGTAAATAACACTTCAGTGAACATAGAGGTAAATATGTATTTCAAATTAATGTTTATATTTTCTTAGAATAAATACCTAGAAGTGGAATTGCTGGATTGTATGGTAGTTCTATTTTTAATTTTTTGAGGAGCCTCCATACTATTTTCCATAGTGGCCTCATCAATTTACACTCTCCACCAACAGTGCACAGTCATTTCCTTTTTTCACATACTCACCAACAGTGGTTCTTTCTTGTCTTTTTGATAATAGTCAGTCTAATAGATGTGAAGTGATATTTCATTGTGGTTTTGATTTGCATTTCCCTGTTGGTTAGTGATGTTGAGCATCTTTTCATGTGCCTATTGACCATCCGTATGTCTTCTTTGGAAAAATGTTAATTCAGGTTCTCTGCTCATTTTTAAATCAGATTGCTTGTGTCTTTTTTTATTGAGTTATACGTGTTCTTTATATATTTTGCATGTTAACCCCTTGTAAGATATATCACTTGTGAATATATTCTCCTATTCACTAGGATGCCTTTTCATTTTGTTGGTGGTTTCCTTCATTGTGCAAAAGCATTTTGGTTTGATGTAGTCTCATTTGTTTATTTTTGCTTTTGTTGTCCTTGACTGAGAAGACAGATCCAAAAAAATATTGCTAAGGCTGATGTCAAAGAGCTTACTGCTTATGTTTTCTTCTGGGAGTTTTAGGGTTTCAGGTCTTATATAAGTCTTTAAACCATTTTGGGCTTTTGTTTGTATAGAGTGTAAGAAAGTGGTATAGTTTCATTTTGCATGTGGCTGTCCAGTTTTCCCCCAACACTATTTATGGAAGAGACTGTATTTTTCCTCTTGTATATTCTTGCTTCTTTTGCCATAGCATAACTGACCATATAAGCATAGGTTTATTTCCGGGTTCTCTATTTTGTTTCATTGATCTATGTGATTGTTTTTGTGCCAGTACCATACTGTTTTATTTACCATAGCTTTGTAGTATAGTTTGAAATCAAGGCGTGTGATGCCTCCAGTTTTGTTCTCCTTTCTCAGAATTACTTTGGCTATTTAGGGTCTTCTGTGGTTCCATACAAATTTTAGGATTATTTTTTCTAGTCCTGTGAAAAATGACATTGCTATTTTGATAGGAATTGCATTGAATATGCAGATTGCTTTGGGTAATATGGCTATTTTAACAGTATTAACTCTTCCAATCCATGAGCATGAAATATCTTTCCATTTATTTGTGTCTCATTCAATTTCTTATATTAATGTCTTATGGTTTTCAATATCTAGGCCTCCTTGATCAAATTTATTTTTAGGTAGTTTATTTTTTTGATGCAATTTTAAATGGGATTGTTCTTTAATTTCTCTTTCTGGCTATCAGTTTTAAAGTACAGAAACACAAAAGATTTCTGTATATTGATTTTGTATCCTGCAACTTTATTGAATTCATGTATTAGTTATAATAGCTTTTGAGTGGAGGCTGTAGAGTTTTCTATATATAGTATGTCATCTGTGAATAGTGACTGTTTTGTTTTTTCCAATTTGGATGTCTTTTGTTTCTTTTTGCCTAACTGCTGCGTCAGGACTTCCAATACTATGTTGAATAAAAGTGATAACTGTGGGCATTCTTCTCTTGTTCCTAAAGTTAAGGGAAAAGCTCTTAGCTTTTTACTATTTAGTAGGTTAGCTTTGGGTTTGTCATATATGGCCCTTATTATGTTGAGGTTTGTTCTCTATATACCTACCTTATTGAGACTTTTTATCATAAATGAATGTTGAATTTTGTCAAATGCTTTTTCTGCATTTATTGAGATGATCATATGATTTTTATTCTTTATTTTGTGAATGTGGTTATCATGTTGATTGATTTGTGGATATTAACCATCTTTAAATCCCATTAGATCATGGTGTATGATCCTTTTAATGTATTGTTGAATTTGGATTTTTAATATTTTGTGAAGATTTTTGCATAAATGTTCATCAGGGATATTGGCCTATAATTTTCCTTTCTTGCAGTATCTTCTGGTGTTAGTATCAGGGTAATGCCAACCTCATAGAATGTAAAAGAAAATTTTAAATATTTAGAAAGCATGTTTGTGCAGATTTATACCATCTTTTAGAATTTTGTATATCTCAAGAATTATTTTCACATTCTCCCCAGGGAATCTGGTTAACTAAAATATGACATTCATAATTATAATATCTAAATCTTTTTGAATGGAAGGAATATTGACATCTCATGAAACATATATATTTGAGATGGCTTAGAATAGATAGCATATAGACAGTTGGATCACTGACATAAAAATAACATAAAAATTTATCTAGCAAGGAGGACAACTCAATGAACATGTATCAATGGGGAGCTAAAGTAAAGGGATCTGGTTACTTAATTTTCTAGTCTAGGAAAGAGATTTTGCTATGTGAATCAATGTTTTTCAAATATTATTACACATAAGGATCACCTGGAAAGTTTAAATGCAAATGCCTGGATCCTGCCCCAAGATATTCTAATTTAGTGAAAACTAGCATAGCATCTTATGCTATGCTTCTTAAACCGACTCTCCAGGAAATTCTGAGGAAGTTAGCCCAAGGGGGAGTCTTTTAGACTATCCATCCAATATATTGTATTCCAAGATCTAAGATGCCATCAACTATAAGAAGCATCTTTCAGTACTTCTAAGAAAAATAAATGTCAATTATACAATCTCATTGATTGCAAGATGCACAATAATGCTAAACTCTACATTCTCTTTTAAGATTATTTGGACAACCTGACATAGCATTAAGAGGGGCTGCATATATTTTCTCGGCCACAGCAGCAATGGGAAGACAAATCTCCTCCTCTAATCTGATAATAACAATTTGTTATCATAAATCAAGAACTGCCTTAGGAAACAACTGGAAATATTGAATAATTACTGGAGAAAGAATAGTTCAGCCTCAAATGAGCCAAAACTCAAATATCCATTTTGAGACAGATGTACATAGTGCCAGGAGTTTTTAACAGGCATCCATTCCTATTGTCTTTTGCTGCGTAAAAACTACCCCCAAACTCAGGATGTTTAAACAACAATTTATTATTATTTTACTTGGTTTCTGTGACTTGTTTGGGCTCTGCTGGGCAATTCTTACTTGAGATGTATCATGCAATTACAATTAAATACTGGCTGGAACTGCAGTAAAAATAGGCCTCAACTGAGCTAGACTTCCAAGATTGCTCATTCACAAAGCTGACAGTTGATGCTGGCTATTGGGCTAAGTAAAACTCACCTGGGGATTTCAGCTGGCTTGCTCTTCATTGGCCTTTTCGTGTGGTTTAGGCTTCAAAGAATAAGTTTAGTTTTCTGAGAGGGAGCATTCCACAAATAAATGTTCTAAGAGTCTCTCTCTAAGGCTGTAAGGCTTTTTCTGATTCAGCTTCTGGTCATTATGACCATAGTATCACCTCCTCTGCATTCCTTTGGTCAAGAGTTAGTCACAGTTCACTTACAGCCAAGGAGGTGGGGTCACTACATAAGGGAATGGCTCCTAGGAGGAGTGGTTCACTGAAGCCCCATCTTTGGAGGTAGCTACATGGAATTTTTACATATTTAAACTGTGTTACAAATTCAAGGAGATACTGTGTTAGTCCATTGGAGCTGGTTCTTTGATAACAGAAATGAATACATTTCAAGAACAGCAAGCCCTTCATATGGTCTGTTGGCTTAATCACTGACAAATTAGGTCTCTAAAAGGTTGCTTTTCTGTAGTAAACTGTTTAAAGTCAACATTTGCTTTTTCAGCCCATTTGGTCAGTGAAACATCTTGAATATAGACAAGTCATTCTGGGCTCCCTATAATTCTTCCACCCTTATACGAAACTCTCTTATTCCCTCCTTATTGCAATTTCCCTCTCTTCTCTCCCCATATAACTAAAAAATCAAAGGTCATTTTAAAATTAAATTAGCATGCTTGATTGGGAAGCCATAAAAATATCTAAACAACATATCAACCAATTATTGCTGAGCTAGCATATGCCAATAGTGTGCTAAGTACTTTATGTTTCCTATCTAATTAAATTTCCACACACAAAAAACAGTGAGGCAGACATTATTATCCCCATTTTTGTGAGGAAATTGAGGTCAAAAGAGGCAAAGAACTCTCCCAAAACTAAAATGTGTTAGGGAATTGTATCAGATGTTGTCTACATGGAAACTTATGTACATCTGTCTCAAAATGGATATTTGAGTTTTGGCTCATTTGAGGCTGAACTATTCTTTCTCCAGTAATTATTCAATATTTCCAGTTGTTTCCTAAGGCAGTTCTTGATTTATGATAACAAATTGTTATTATCAGATTAGAGGAGGAGATTTGTCTTCCCATTGCTGCTGTGGCCGAGAAAATATATGCAGCCCCTCTTAATGCTATGTCAGGTTGTCCAAATAATCTTAAAAGAGAATGTAGAGTTTAGCATTATTGTGCACAGTTAAAAACAGATTTTGATATGCTAAGATTCCATTCTTATCCACTTTGACACTTGTAGCAATATAATATTGCAATCTTAGAAGGAATATAATATGTCAATTTTATGTGTTTTATGGTGAAATCTAAGAGTTTATTCCAAAGATAATATAATCTAGAAAATCAGAGACTAATCAGTAAATTAATGCCACAAGTTCTTATATTATGTTTTTCTGGATTTTTCCCTACATTTTCTTGCTTCTTATGGCAGTTTTTGCAGCTTTATAGAAATAAGAAAAGTGATACTGGGTTTGGAAATAATATCCTATGGAGAGTTGGGTGTGTGAGTTTAGGATAATAAAGAATTAGTTTTTTCAAGCAGTTTGCTGGTAATGAGTTCAGTTCCTCTCTGGACAATGTCAGTCTGTCCCTCAACTAAGCTGAACTTCTTTATCCATTGGTCAGTACAGGCCAGTCGGGATCAATCATGATGCGCTCTCTCTCTTTGTGGTAGCCCATAGGTCTTTATTGTCCCCAGGATTGTTTTAGGTCTTAGGGGAAAAAGTACCCAGTGTCCATCTAAAAAGTAACTGCCTGAGATTTATAGCTGATTTAGAATTATGAGATGTTTAACTCCATGTCCTCATTTAGCAAATACTCTACGCATAGCCACCTTGTGTAAACAATGATCATGTATGCCATCAAAAGTCTCACTGTCTAGTGGAAATACAGACAAGTAAGCAATCAAATGATAAGAAGGTAAGTACTATATGATATAGAAAGTAGGAAGCATCAGGGAAATACAAAGCAGGGAAGTCCCCCAGTATCTGAGCTCTAGAGAAGCCCCCCCCCGAGTAAGTTACTCTAAAGCACAAACCTTCAAAGAAATTAAGAATTTATCCAGATAAAAGGGGTTAGCCAGAGGAACCAGTTCATGCAAAGACACACCAGTGGGTGAGGGAAAGTATGGTGGACCTGAAAAACTGAGAGATGATCAGCTTGGCTGTAACATGCAAAGTGTGGGATGAAGGTGGAAGTTAGCTTGGCAATGTTAGCAAGGGCCACATCATGTGTCTAGGCTAAGTATCATGAACTTTATTGTGAAGGCAAAGAGTGCCAATAAAGCTCTTTTTAAATGAAGGAAGAACAAAAGGATCTTTGCGTTGAACAAATAATTACTCAAAAATGGAGGGAAGAATGGTAGATGGGAAGGAAGATAATGACTGAAGGCAAAGTGGCCTTGAAAAATGCTTTTGGATCATTTAACAGATGACCCAAGTAAGTGCTTAAGGAGCGGAGTTAATTCCTTCATTTGTTCATTCAATAGAAATTTATCATGGCATCTACTTCAATGTCAAATTCTTTAAGCCTTTAGGAGATAAGCGGCTAAACCAGATGACATCTTTGCCATAATGGAAATTATGTACATAAAATATGTCAGATATTTTATGCTATAAGAAAAATAAACATGATAAGGAGATGGGGAATGAGGAGACAAAGGTGTTCCTATGTTAAAGAGGGTGGTGAGGTACATGTACATATCCCACCCATCTCTTTTTTCTGCTTGCATCTTGCCTGAGGAAAAAAAAATTATAATGTTTGTTTACCCATTCATTCAATATTTATATAGTGCCTCTGTGTATTAGGTGCCCTGTGAGACTCTGTGGCAGTGTCATGGCAGGTGTAGATGCAGGAAAGAATAATCAAGCACTACTTTGTAGACCATGTTAAGGTTTAAAGGTTTAGATGTTTTTCCTATGGACAATGGAAGCCATTGTAGTGTTTTAATTAAGAATTCCATGTGATCAGATTTGTATTTTTAAAAAGAGCATCTGGCTTCAGGGGAAAGAATGAATTGATTAACAGACCCAGAATGGTTCTCTTCAACTGAGGGGAAAAGAACAGATTTTTTTCCTTGCTTAGCTATTAGTAGTGATGGCCAAATTTCTTTCCATTCAAGGACAAATAATAATGTTTTACTATAAATGAAGGGTTTTTTTCTCTCAAGGAGAAAAAAAGTTACTTGAGCTAAAATAAAATCTCATGTTTAAAAAAATTGTCATCACCAATCCTTTGAATTCTTGACATTTTTTTCAGACCCATAAACAAATTTCTTAAGAATATACTTTTTCCTTTTGAGTGATGAACTTACTTTTTTATGAAGGCTTAGATGTGAATGTATGAATCATGTGAGCTTACCAAAGAAATTCTGATGTGACCTTTTGTCTCTAAGAGAGAGTAATATTGTCTTTAGCTATGACACTTGATTGGCAGAAAAAACTCATTTTATTATGAAAACACAGAAGACACACTTTTGTTTCTGCTGCTAAACACTTTATTAACATTTTATACGAGTGGAATGTTAAAATATTTGTTTGTATAACATTATATAAGGAGTGTCTTAATACAGCTTTGGCCATATTAAAAATGCCTTATGTGCCATGTTGCTCAGATGGCATGTTTACGAATAAGTTTTTAAAGCTCCATATGTACAAATATGAAATATGAAATCTTCCTCCAAATGCTAAGAATACAGCTTCATTCTACATTTGCTGGTTTATAGTGCTAACATTTATCTGCATCTCCATATTCCAAGATTTGCAAATGAGATAATTCTGTTGCAGTATGCCGCCAAGTATAAACAGCTGGCTCTCTTTGGCAAGCAGAATATCATCTGAACATTTAATGTAGCCCTTCCTCTAGGATGCCTTTTATCATCAGAATTTGGGGAGGGACAATTGCTTAGCATGTTTCAAATATACTCTTCTCTAAAGTCTTACAGCCAATGGATTCTCTTGATAACTGTAACAATAAGAGACCAGCTAGGACAAGATATTAATATTAAGCATTGGGAATGAAATCTTGTGAACCTATCAGAGGGATATTCAGGGGAATGAAATTTTAAAGATTTTATTTATATATTTGAGACAGAGAGAATGAGAGAGAGAGAGAGAAAGAGAGAGAGAGAGAGAGCACATGAGAGGGGGGAGGGTCAGAGGGAGAAGCAGACTCCCTGTTGAGCAGGGAGCCCGATGCAGGGCTCGATCCTGGGACTCCAGGATCATGACCTGAGCCAAAGGCAGTTGCTTAACCAACTGAGCCACCCAGGTACCCCCGGGGAATGAAATTTATATAGGCAGTTTTATAGAGTGATACTATCTTAAATTATTCCCAAACGGAATGAAATTCAGTCAGTGGGTTTTTGAGAAGCCACAGTGTATCCAAAAACATACTAGGGGTAAGAAAGAGTTTTACCATCAACGTGATGTAAAATATAAATAAAATAACCAAATATTTCCCTCTGAATCTGAACAACCCATACATGGAGCATATCATTGTCATTCTTCCACAAGTGGAAATGACATTCATTGACTTACATAAAGTTACAAATAACAATACAACAAATAAGAAATCAGGACTAATTTGGGAAGGAAATTATATGAATAAATGTAAGAACAAGAAGTGAGTGTTGATTACCTCTCATTATACCCTCTAGATGGGATATAATACTTGACTTCAGGCTTTGCTTGTCTTTTTGTTCTTCTAGGTCGAGGTCAGTGTTGACCAATAGAACTTTCTGTAGTGATGGAAATAACCTATATTTTTGTTACCCAATGTGGTGGCCACTGGCCATTTGTGGCTACTAAGCATATGAAATGTAGCTAGGGGCGCCTGGGTAGCTCAGTTGGTTAAGCGACTGCCTTTGGCTCAGGTCATGATCCTGGGGTCGCAGGATCGAGTCCCACATTGGGCTCCCTGCTCAGCAGGGAGTCTCCCTTTACCTCTGATCCTCTTCCCTCTCGTGCTCTCTATCTCTCATTCTCTCTCTCTCAAATAAACAAATAAAAATCTTTAAAATAAAATAAAAAAAAGAAATGTAGCTAGTACAACTGAGGAAATATGTTCAATTTTTTATTTAATTTAAATGAATGAAAACAAATTTAAATAGAAACAAATGGCTACTGGCTATCACATTGGACTTTCATGTCTAGGCCACGGGAAAGATCTCTCTCTCTTTAACTATAGGGCATAGAAGTAATTCAGATCTTGTCCTACTGACACTGTAGCCCATACTTCATAGAAAGACTGAAAGTTGCACAAAGCAGTAGTTCCCGACTTCACTGTATATTATCTCAGGATGGGTGACAAACTGTGTTGGGCGACTCTAGAGGACTACTTGTCATTCTAAAAGCTCATTTGGAAGTATTGGGAGCCTAGATGAGGAGAATCTATTAGCTACCCAAATGAGCAATAATCATTATCTTAACTGAAAATCAAGTGTTTCACAGGGAAGATATGGAGAGAGGAAAGAAACCTGCTGTTGCTATTATAGGGTATTACTTTATGATGTTTCAAAATGTTTATTTTTCTTTTTTTTTAGAGAGAGATTTTATTTATTTATTTGTCAGAGAGAGAAAGAGAGAGAGAGAGAAACACGAGCAGGCAGAGTGGCAGGCAGGGAGAGAAACAGGCTACCTGCTGAGCAAGGAACCTGACACGGGACTCAATCCCAGGACCCTGGGATCATGACCTGAGCCGAAGGCAGAAGCTTAACCGACTGAGCCACCCAGGCGCCTCTTAAAATGTTTATTTTTCTATTGACAATTATGAATTATTTATCTTACTGCAGAGATACTAATAATTTTGTCTTCTACATTTAACACTAAAGGGTAAGCCTATATGGCAAAGTAGTTTTTATTTATTATGTTAATAGTTCTTTCCATTTCAAAACAACTTAAATGGAAATTTCCTATCTCAAATATGTGTGTTAAGCAAACAGAACAAATCAAGAAACAGGAAAAACAACAAAAACAAAACTGTACAAGGGAGACAATTCATGATTCTTATGAATCATAATTGCTAACATGTATTTGAGATATCTATCACTAATAGAACTAATTTAAGCTAAAACTAACATTTACTGTGCATGTACTATATGCCCGACACTATAAGTGGTTCTTATGGATCATATCCTTTAACAAATCTACAAAATGAGTGTTACCATTATTTCCCAGTAAGTATTTCGTTTTTTCCAGCATCTTGCTGAGACCTAGATATATTAATCAATGCTCCTAAATCTATATAGCCAGTAAGTGAAGTGGCCAGAATCTGGACCCAGATTTGCACAAATCCATTTTTAACCAGTTAATTGAAAATGTCAAAGGATCTAAAATGAAATGATTTCATCTGGTGTCATAGATTGTTGGAATAAAAATTTTCTGTAATCAAAGAATGACTTTTCCCAAGAAAACATTGACCACAGAAAGCCTGAATTCAAATACATATACATTTATACATATTAGAGATATTAATGTTAAGATATAAGTGATACTATGTTTATGTGTATAATTTAAGCATAACACACCAAATCTGTGACAATGAAATCAAGTATATTGCTGCAATAGTGATACCAGAAAATCTGAAGGGAACAAGAGAGCGTTTGGGCTGCTGCTGTAATTTAAGGTTCTGATTTACCTCAGAGAGCTGGAGGGCACTGTGTGTCCACTTGCCAACTTGGCCAGGTGCATGACTACATCTCTGAAATCAATGCAGAACTACTTCCAGAGGAATTGAAAAAATGTTTCTTCTATTCCTTTTGACAAGAAGTCATTACCAGTAGCCTTTGGGGGAGAGTAGCAGAAGCTTCGTGAAAACTATAAGGCCATTATTTACTTTTGATACTCCAAGCCTAAGTCTAAAAGAATAGATAACAAGACCTTTGGCTCATAGTTAGCTCACTGTAACTCTCCGCAATTTTAAAAACACAGAATTGAGCTCAGAACATGGGTTTTATTGTAGACGTTCTTGTTTTTCATCCATTTGGCATCTTTATTCTGCTGGTAACACTGGCCTTAGTATAATATATATATAATATTATCACTGTAATGTCTTCTTTTATACTTTAATATTATTCTAGGGAGGGTTCACTGCTGGTTATTTCATGATCAGAATATAAAATAAGAAGGAATTTTGGCATTATATATTTGAAACAGGATTAAGGAGAAAAATGTAGATTCAACTCCTTTCCAACATTTATATGACACATTTTTAAAAAATAACTTTTCTTTCTGATAAAGAGAGGTAAACGACACTGTGTTATTGGTATTCCAATTGGTATTCCAATTCCTCTAGAGTTTGATTCAGTTTCCATGGGTTCTGGTTTTAGTCCTCAGTTTGGTCTGTTACCTGTTAGCTGAATCATTTTGGGTAAATTACTTAATATCTATGAGTATGTTTACTTTTCTGTAAGTAGAGATACTATACTCTGTGGAAAAGATCAAATAAAACATTAAATTTAAAAGTAAAGTGTAAAAACAAAAATGTAAAAGAGTGCGATTTTATGACTTGATACGGGAGTAGTGTTTAAATTTAAGAAAGAAATACTTACATTTAGTGTTTTTTGTATTAAAATTTTATTTTTGTAGTCTTTCTGACCAGTGAGCCTGTGAACATGCCTATATGTCTAACTTCTTCAATTCTGAAAGCATTTACTGCAGATATTCAGAGAGGGATGAGTTATTTAACATCATGTGGATTTATTTAAACAGTCGAATGAACACAAAATTGAATTTTGTGAAAAATTCAACCTAAAATCTGTTCACATACCCAGATTATTATACATAAGTATAACTTTGGTGGTATAAGATGTCATTGGTGATTTTATCCATGATCTTTATCTAAAGGATTAGCAAGGGAGAAGTTTACTAACATCAGTAAGGTGACATCAATATTTATTTAATTTCTCCTTATTGGTTTATATATTTTCAACATCAGGATCTAATCAGATCAATGTCACATACAAGATGTTCAGAGTATCTTTAGCATTACAAGTGGAAATGTGGATGTTCTCAAAATGCTGTAAAGGAGCTTGAGAAACTTCCATCTGCTTCTGTGTACGAACACGAATCACAAATCTGAAAGTAGCTTGATATAATAGTATGGGACATTATAGAAAATGTAGGTGGTAGATGTGTGATTGTAAGTTCCAACCCAACCCCCTTTCCTCCAAGAATTTAGAAATAGGAAAACTCAAATAATTAACAGCAGAGGCAGATGGTTCTCATATTAGAGATTGTCTTGACTGAATGGGTTAATCAAAGAGGAAAGAAGCGCCGAAATAAGTTCCAGAGAGGAAAGAAAGGGAGAAAGAGATGGAGAGGGAGAGAAGGAGGTAGAGGGGAACTCTAAGTTGTTAATGAATCATTCTATCCGCTTGTAGAGTTAGAAGTACTAGGTCCCAGAGTATGATGCAATTAGCCATCTGAATTATACAACTAATAACTCTCCTTATTTTGATTCCTTTCTTTTCAAGATGCACAGCCATGAGAAGACTCTGCCTGAAAACTCTATGTACTGGTCTAGCTGTTGAGGAAGTCAGCTGGGTCTTAGCTTATCCCTTCTGTCACTTGTAAGTATCATTTTCAGAAGGCATTCTCAGCTTTACGGTACTAGGGAGACTTAGATTTAGCAATTCTTGAGACCAACATCTGGACATGGTGAAATTACCAAGTTATTGTCATCATATGAGGTCTCTTGGTGAGTAATCAGTCATTTGATCTTCCTAGGACTACCTTAACTTGTTCATATGCTTTTGCAAACATCCACATAAATCTTACGACATTTCATACAAATCCAGTGTGTGTGCGTATGTGTGACAAGTGACACCTCAGATTGTTAAGGTTCTCCTCTCATTCACATGTGTGCCACATTTCTTAAAGGCAAGCTCCAACATTTATTTTGCCCTCTCTACTCTCAATGACATAATTTTGGCTCTCTCCCTCTCCATGATATGGATATACTCTTCTTACCCTTTCAAAGCCTTCAGTCAACCAGAAAATTTTTTACTGCATGAGCATTACTTCAAAGCTATTTTGTCAATTATGTTCAAGGACATTAGTATTGATGATCTGATTTAACCTGAATATTCATTACAGCACAGGGTGAGGGGTGGGGGCAGTGTTGCAGAGGAGAACATTATTAAAATATTCAAAACATTTGTGCATTTTTTACAGGTGGATGGAGCATACATTAGACTATTAGTTGAGTTTTTTGTTTGATAAATTTTTTCCTGTCACTTTTGGTCAGTTTCTCATGTCATACCTTTTTTAGTTATTTACATTTTGATCAGTTATTCACTGGATTGTGTGTTCCTGAGATACCTAGGTGGCAGAATCTAAGGAAAGATTAAAGTCTTGAAATCCCAATGGAAACTGTGTTAGTTTGGCATGTGCTTTGTATATGTGCTTCTGATGTGATCTGATGCTAAGTCATAAATTCAACTATTTCTTTTATATTTATAAAACTCAGATCTATATATTTTAACGTATGAAACTTGGATACAATTTTATATCATGTACATAACCCTATGTTGTAATTTTAATTTTCAGGTATAGCTCTTTTTATAGATTTTTCACTTCCTAAGGACAGAAATCTCATCTTATTCATCATTGTATCCTCTATACTCAGCATACTACCTAGAAAATTAATCAACACATTTACTGCACTAGATTGATAGTTATTTCTATTACAACTCCTTTTTTGTTCTAATCAAACTGACTAATCTAGATCCATCCTTTAATTTAAAAATTGATATTCTCTCCCATATCCTCTTAATTCAATGAATAAAGGGTATCTTTACCACTAAGAAACTCCCACTTGGCTGGTCAGAACAGATATGTAAACAAGTTCAGGATGGGGCATTGGTGAAGACACCATGATAGAGTTTGAATAGGGTCCAGTGGGTCCCCTTCCTCTTGAGGGGAAAGGCAGCTATCAATAGAAAAACCTCTCAACAGGAAGCACTGGACTTGAATTTGAAAACTTACATGTTTGCCAACAGACAAGGTAGTTGGTCATTGTGAGAAGAGTAAGCACGTCATTTAGAGCATAGGTTGTTACTAACAATGTGGTGAATGTTAAGTAATGATCCTCCCTGCATAAAGAACAGCATGAGAAAAGCAGCTTGGTGTTTCCAAGAACCGTAATTACTCTTGGACTGGTGCAAAGCACATGGGGTCAGGTTCACAAGAGATGAAGTACTGAGAGATAGGCATAGACCAGATTACAAAAGGCCTTGCATTTTATGGAAAACAAATTCATTTTGTCATTTGGTCTGAAAATCCTCCGTGTCATCTTTTTTTTTTTTTTTAAGATTTTATTTATTCATTTGGCAGAGAGAGAGGGAAAGCCAACACAAGCAGGGGTAGGGGCAGAGGGAGAGAGAGAAGCAAGCTCCTCACTGATCAGGAATCCCAATGCAGGCTCAATCCCAGGACCCTGGGATCATGACCTGAGCTGAAGGCAGTCGCTCAACAGGCTGAGCCACCCAGGTGCCCCGCCGTGCCATCTTCAATCTTTCCTTTTTCGTCTTCTATCTTTGAGTGATTTAATGAATCCTGTTTTAATGTGTTCTGTAATGTTTCTTTTCTCTATCTTACTTTTTTTGTCACTATTACTACTACCCTACCCTGGTCACTCATTCATTCTTTCCTTCAACCACTATTTTTTTTTTAGTGTTTTTTTTTTTATGTGCTAAATGCGATTCTTGGTTATAGGAAAACAATGGTGAACAAGGTGAACAAAATGGCTGCCTCCATCAAGCTTGTAGATAATTAATGCACAACTTACCTGTTAAATTTACTTTGTTTTTTTAAAAGATTTATTTACCCATTTTAGCGAGAGAGAGAGAGCTGAGTGAGGAGCCCACGTGGGACCTGATCCCACAACCCTGAAATCACAACCGGAGCCAAAACCAAGAGCTGGAAACTTAACTGACTGTGCTGCCCAGGCGCCCCTATTAAATTTACTTTAAAATGTCAAGAAATGATAAGATATGTGAATAAAAGTAAAGTGTAGTAAGGGGATACCGAATTATGGAGGATACTTCACTAGATAGGATGGCCAGACAGGCTTTGTTGAGGAGATGACATTTTAGTTGAGACATGGATGAATTTATGAACCAGCCATGAAGAGAAAAGACATTTCAAAAAAGGGAGAGACACTCTGGTGGGGGTGAGTGTGGCTTATTTAAGGATGAACCTGAGCATTTCTCATAATTATTAAAGTTAAATATATTCCTTGTTTGGTAATAATCATGGTGGTTCTCCTTCCTTGTTCAAACCCTGACAGAAACAGATATAAGTGACTAGAGCAGAGTAAGTGAGGAAGAGAGCAGTCTGTGTTCTTGTTTGTCACCCTCACACTGAGATGAAAATCCCACACTTTTCACAAGATATTCTCCTAACTCTTATTTAGAATATACACTCAGCATTTTAAGAAATGTGAGACTAAAAGTTTGGATAAAATACAAATATCATTTTTAGCCTTACCATTTACAGAATTCAATTAATCAACATGTCTTAGAGAACATGCCAGTTAGGACATACTGTCCTAACTGAAAAAGCCATTTCTTTAGCTTGAATATATCTGAAATATGGTTGGCCATTGTTAACATTATAATGTGCAATATGGAAGTGGATTAAATTTCTTGAGGCATTTCTAGAAGTGATATATTTTTTATGTACTTTGAGGTAAAGCTTCATTCATTATTAGGAGAATTAAATAAAGCCTTATAAAAACATCTTAACCCTTAAAGGGATACCTCTTTGTTGTCTTTAGAACTGCTCTTTGATTAATTTAAGAAAGACACAATATTTCACTTTGGAATCATTATATTTCTATGAACACAGCCATATATTTGGACTGACAGCTGTAAATATTTTTAAAATTCATTTTTGAGGGGTGCCTGGGTGGCTCAGTTGGTTAAGCGACTGTCTTCGGCTCAGGTCATGATCCTGGAGTCCCGGGATCGAGTCCCGCATTGGGCTCCCTGCTCAGCAGGGAGTCTGCTTCTCCCTCTGATCCTCTTCCTTCTCGTGCTCTCTCTCATTCTCTCTCTCAAATAAATAAATAAAATCTTTAAAAAAATAAAAAAAATAAAATAAAATTCATTTTTGAGAATGGCATTTGTCATGGGTAGGACTAGTTTATTCTTAAGATTCAGTAACCTGTCTTGAAAATGATACAGTATCTCTTAAGAGCTTTACCTTATCAAACATTGTTAAAATGTAAAGAAAATAAATAAAATGGAATTTGGATCCACAGGATGCCTCTAATAGCTTTTCCTCCTTGACATGGAGCTAATATGAACTGCATCTAAACAGCTGATTTTTATAAAGTTGCAGAAACTGACAGTTATTTTCCAGTGCTACTTACCACTGTTCTATCTCATTTGAATTCCAGAATCAATGGACAATACCAATACCTATGGATTACATGTTAAAAAGGCATTTATGAATTATGGATGAACTGGGACAGTTATTGGTATTTAAAGGCATCATGTTTCATGTTGAATATTAATAAGAATGAGAGACCAGAGGAAAATAGTTACCAAAAAAAAAAAAAGAATAATATTTCAAAACAGAGTAGCTTCTTTAAGCCATGGGATATAAGAATAAATGTTAATGATATTATAGTTAATTCACTTAGTGACAATTTTTGTGACAACAAGGACTAGAGATGAGAACTTACCATCAAAAGTTTTTTATTATTATTCAATTAGGACAAATCTAATTTGGACATTAAATAAAAGGTAGTTTAAAATATTGTCCTGTATTGTGACCGTGTCTATTGTCTCATTGTTTGGCTTTACATGATTGCTAAAAGGAAGACTGTATGTCCATATGAAATGTAATAAAGTATAATTTAAAATTTTAATTTAAAGGGTTTAAACCACTCAAGAAAATAAGAAAATATTTTTATTCAACATTTGTGAGATGACATCATAAATTATTACTTTTTCTATCTATGTTGGTTAAGTTGGTATACAATGAAAGTAGCTGCGCCTCTGCCTCTTGGGATTAGGGTCCTACTTCCCAAATTTGCATAATCCATAAAAGGAATTTATTCATTCTCTTAAACTGCAAAGAATTCGATCAAGCTTATCAACCCCCTAGAAACTAGTAAACCAAAATATTAACATCCAGTCATGGATTACTGTGTAATGAGAAATAAAAGAGAATGCCAAGAAGACTGGAATGTGTGTGCTGACTGAAAAGCATGTTATATTCCCAGGAGGAATGTCATTTATTATTTATTCATCAAATGTGTATTGATGTCTGATTTATACCAGACATTTTGCTAGACACTGGATGAAAAGTCAAGTAGGGCATAGTCTCTACCATCAAGGCACTTACTGACGAGTTTGAAAGACAGCCAAGTAAAAACAATAATTTTAGTACAGTAAAGAGAAGATTCCAAATACGAAAAGGGATCTGGAAGGGTTTCTCTGAGGGGACAAACAAGGTGAAATAGAAAATAAGTAGAAGTTTGCTAGTGGAAGAAAATAATTAGGCCATCCTGAACTCTCTGGTTTCTGGACCTATGGGGATGACATGGTACTAAATCAAGAGAAGAGTTCCACACATTGAAGGCAGGTATGGTTGCTTTTCCCCCTCTCTCTAGCCACAAACTTCTCTCTACGTTGGATCCTATCCACCATTCCTCAATTAAGTTCTAGTTTATACCCTACATTTCATTATTCACTCATCCAACAAATTCTTTGATCATCTACTGTGTGCCAACATCATAGTAGTAGGCACGGAGCACTGGCTAGTGCACAAAACAAAATCACTGACCATTATAGAGCTTAGAATCTATTTCTTAAAATACTCTCTTTTGGGGCACTTGGGTGGCTCAGTGGATTAAGTGTCTGCCTTTGGCTCAGCTCATGATCCCTGGGGTCCTGGGGTCCTGGGATCCAGCCCCTTGTCAGGCTCCCTGTTCAGCAGGGAGTCTGCTTTCCCCTGTTCTTCTGCTCCCCGCCCCCCACTGCCGGCTCGTGCTCTCTCTCAAATAAATAAATACAATCCTAAAAATACTCTCTTTTGACCTATGTACTCCATTAGTTATCTTCCCATTTCTGTATCAAACTTACTGATACTTCTACAACCATTTGTATGCCTCATCTCTCATTTTTTCTTTCATCTACTCTAAATCTCTCCACTCTACTGCCTACACTGCTCTTGATGATGTCTTAACAATCTCCATGTGTCAAAGCCAGTGGTCACATCTCCACGTTACTCAAACTCTCAGCAGAAGTAGACACTCTTGTCTGCCCTTTTCTCTTCAGTACTCTTTTCTTCTTTTGGTTTCAAAGACAGATTCTCCTACTTTTTCTTTTACCTCACTGCTTCCTCCTTCTTTATCTCCGATACTAGTCTTGCTTTGTCTGTCCTCCAAATGTTGTAGTGCTTCAGGATCAGTCCTAGATCCAGGCTTTATCTTTTATCCCAGCCATCCCCCCCCTTTTCTGTCTCTGAGGAATGTGTGATCTTCAGATTTTTTTTTAAGTCATTGATTTAGGGATATAGAAAACAATTTAAGAGGGAGAATGTCAGGATTAGATTTACATTTTTAAAAGCTTATCCAGCAATTTCCTAAATGGTCTTCTTAGTGTATATTTGTGATTAGAAAGAGTAAAGATAGTTAAATGATCTTAATCATGAAAATAAGGGTATAAGCTCCAAGAGCCTTGGGATATTCTTACCTACTGCTCTTGGAAACTTCTTACTGGAACATGTGCAAAATGACAAATTATTTTGAGTGGGCTCCTTTCTTCTATACTTCGTACATTGTATAACTTTATGTTAAAAGGAGATGACATCAATAACTTTATAGGGTATCTTGGCCTACCTATATTCTATTCATGATGTTGATATCTCTGAGGCGTCTTGGTCTCTGTGAGGTAGAAATAGAAATGTCGTTGCCCTATCACGACATTTCAAGCCTTTTCTTGAGTGATGATTTATTAATGATGATAACTTGATTTTAAAGTATTACTTTTGGTCTTCTTAATAAGTCCTGAGATTGTTTGGGGAATGCTCATAATCATATGCATAGCTCATTTTCTAAACTTAATGTTCTTATTGCTTAATATTTATTTTGAATTATCCATACCAATGTCACTGTAACGATTCAGGGTATGTGGTAGATTTTCCTGAGTTTTAGGTAGAAATCTCCTATAAGTGGTGCCATCTTTATTATGAGATGGAATGAAAATAGTACCAAATAATTTCCAAACAATGATTGTACTGTTTTAAGAGTTTTACTTTATGTATTCACTTAACCCTCACAAGAAATCTGCAGAGAAGTTAAACAACTTGATGATGTCACAGAGCTAGTAAGACCCACAGTCGATCTCCAGAGCCTGTGTTCTTAATCATGAAACTACACTGTAAAGGGAGATATATTCCATTAGAACTGTTTCAAATCTATGCCATTAGAATTGAATATACTGTAGTCTTCTTTTCTTATTTATTATTATTATTTATTATGATTGATGAGGCTAGATGTTTCTGAGGTCCTAACTCATGGGAGGAAAACCCTACATAAGGGTTTATCCCTTACTCCCCTACCTATCTGAAATCCTTCACAACTTATTGCACCCAGTCACTTCCAGGGCTACACTGTCGCCAACAGTTAAAACTTGGACACTAGAGTTTGCCAGGGTGGCTCAGTTGTTAAGAGTCTACCTTTGGCTCAGGTCATGATCCTGGGATCCCGGGGTCCTGGGATCGAGTCCCGCATCAGGTGCCCTGCTCAGCGGGAAGCCTGCTTCTCCCTCTCCCACTCACCCTGCTTGTGTTCCCTCTCTCGCTGTCTCTCTCTCTGGGCCAAATCTTTTAAATTAAAAAAAAAAGAAAAAAAAACTTGGACACTAGAAAAGAATAAACAGTTGGTATTTAGTTACACAATTGTAGAAGATAAAATATAAACAAGTTTGGGTGAATCTGATTGATATTTTTAGCTAAAATTGGATAATTTAGTCCCCCCTAAATACATGCACATCAATGAAGATTTTATTCATGAAATATTTGGATAATTATTTCAACTCTACCATTTAAAATGTCTTTATGTAAAGAGACATAAAAAGAGACATCGAAAGTAGAAACAATTAACTGGAGTCAATTACTTGGCTATCTCCGGCAAGGGAGATTGTTAGAACAATAAATTAGCTAATTACAGCTTCGTCTATGTGACATAACTGCATCTACCATTTGGGAGTCAAAAGATTTTTTTTCTTTGCTTTTGCAGATGACATTTTTTTTCCCCCAAATGAGACTCAAAGTGTCCTTTATGTGCATCTCCTTCCTCCCTGGCTTTATTGCAGCATGTCTTGATCTATTTCCTGTCTTATGTTCTCCATTTAGGTTTTCTATTACAATATGATAAAGTACGTATTAGAATCTGTCCTTGATTATGCTTCCTTGCCTACATGTCTTGTAGGATTCACATATCTGTTTTGCTAGTAATAATAATGAGATGGTAACTCAACAGTGTGCAGAAAAGAAAATAGTTTTAGGTTGTAACTCAAATTTAAATCTTTAGAGCTATAGTTCAACATTGAGCTATAATAATTGCTGTTGCTGCTGGTTTGTGGTGCAGGGGAGATGGAGGGGATTTGGGTCGGGAGATAAGTGACAGAATCAAAGAATGGGGATAAAGGAAAGCAAAGAAGAGGAGAGAGAAATGTTATGCTTGATTTTTTTTATCATAAAGAGAAGTTTATAAGGTAAGATGGAGGTGGGGTGACTGAGACAAAACCTCAGCCCCTGTGAGAGAGGACTTTGGGGCCTAAGCTGATTTGAAACCTCTTACAAGGGGTATGAAAATGGAGCAAAGGAAGCGTTTCCTGCCAGAGAGAGAGGAAACTGAAGAGTGAAGAGGAGCAGTGTCCACTATTGCAAACATACTTTTCAGGTGCGATAAAACACTAGCTTCTTGCGTGGAAGAGGTTGGTGGGCGAGTGGACTAAGCAAGAGTTAAGGAACTGAGAGTCAAGAGAAGAAACTCTCCTTTTTTTCTCCATCTCTTCCAATATTAGTTGTTCAGAAATATTATAACTTTTCTAGTAGAAATCTATTGTTTTTTGAACAAAGACTAGGTTACACATAAACTAAGAAAATAAACCTAAAAAATGTCTGTATTCCATAGTGAGAGAGTTTCAAAAAAAACCCCAACAGAATGTAGCCATAAATACAGAATAGCACACACGTGGCTGAAGGAAACTGTCAAGGAAACTAAGAGGCAGGAGAGAGCTGAACTGACATGGACAGACCACTCATGTGCATTCAGCATTCTACTAAGGCATTTTACTTAGGCTTTATTTTACCCTGAGAATATCTCTATGAAGCTTGTTATTATTATTCCCATTTTATAGGTATGTCAATAACTGGTTTAAGGCCACATTATTTTTTAGAAGATGGAAATGGAACTCTTACTCTAGACTGGCTGACTTCAAAGCTTATATTCTTTTTATACTACTGGTCCTTTTGGCATTCTTGTTAAAATCAGAACACCATGTTTACCCTAAGAATAATTCTACTTTTCAAGGTTAGTGTTCACCAAATATTTGATATCATACACAAATATAGGGTAAAAAAAAATGAGCATTCCTTTTCATTATCTTTGTCATCTACTTTTGCAAAGTACGTATGTATATGACTCTATAAAATATAATGTATATTATGAAACATATACAAAACTTTAAAAGTATGAATTAAAAATAAATGTAATTAAAAATGCTAATATTCCCTACTAGTGTCCCAAATGGTTGTCTAGTCAGCCCCCAGGGTAAACAGACCCTATTTTAGAGGGCTTTTTTCTATGTCACTAATACTAACTCCCATAAAGCATGCATTTGGGTTATATAAATACAGCAAAATCTCAGTATTTCTTTAAGCCTCTTCAGCAGGTTAGAATAACGATAAATCCATTATGGTGATCAGTATATCTTCTGGTTTGATAGAACTCGCAATTAACTAAAGGATACGACTTCCTTACCTAATGACTTATTGAGAAGAGATTCTACCCACAGCATGTTATTTTCTAAAAAAGTCATAGTAGACCTGTAGGCACTGCTGAAGTGTGATTCGATGGAAAGATATGATGCAGATGTTATTCACTATTCCTGAATCTTTGAAAGAACTTATCTGCTCATTTTATGATGGCTCTCTCTTCCTCCCTTATTTTGCAAAGATAATTTGTTTCAGATAATGTATTCCTACATAAGGTATAGTTAACTGACTCCTTCCCCTCCCTTTATACTCCCCCCCCCTTTTTTAATTGTTGGAAGGGCTAGAAGGTGAAATCAAGTCCCACAGGTCAGTGGACCAGGGATGCGATACTGCAGAGACAGCAGCTCTAACTATAGAGTCACTGTGTAGAGCCTTATAAGAGGATGTCCTCACTGTGAAGCCTTCTGTTTTGTCAATACTTTTACATCAATACTTGGCAGTCAGTTCTGCTGCTTTAGGGTTTCAGCATATAAAACAGACGAAGTCACTAATATCAAATTGGAGCTACTTTGCATTTGCAGTTGACAAATCCTATTTTAGAAATATGCATGAGCCTGAGGATTAGATCAAGCTTTTAACATTTACATTTTTTTCCAGTGGGGAAGTCTCTGATCCTCTCCTAATTTACCTGTTGTTGATTTCCTGAATCTTTTTAAATCCCTTGCAACTGAGAATGGTCTCTCCATCAGAGAAGCAATTAACCAAATCCCTGACTAGAGTATATGCGGCATCTGTTATAAAAGTATAAAAGGTTAACTTAAATCCCAGCACACAAAGGAGATGTCAGACCAGAACAAATCAGCATGGAGAATTACCTGAAGGAGATACAAGGTTAAGGTGGAGCATATGTACAGTTAAGAGGATGTTTATGACTAGTGGAATTTGTTTTTCAGACTGTGAAGACTGGAAGGTTAGAAATGACATGTCTATTGTGAATCAACATAATTCATATCCTGCAGTTTTTGCCTGACAAAAGAAAATATACCTTATTTTACCCTATGCAACTCCAATTCTAAACAAAGAGTTGTAGAGGTGTCAACTTTCATCTCATATAAATGCTTAGTTTTTTTTTTTCTTTCAAGAAAAAGAGAACAACTTTAAAAAGATCATGCATTGCCTGAGCTAGGTGGATTAGTAAGCAGATAACAAAGAACTCATTTGTTTTTATATTTAGACAGTCCTCCTTCAACCAATTATTGTAGGATAGAATGATAAAAATTTATTAAAATGTTATAAATATAAAATCAATCATTATGAATTAAATGGGCTGGGATATCACAATTTCGGATGGAATAAGGTAGTGTGTTAAAGACGGCCGTAAATTCTTTGACACTCCTCTCATTGAGAGGGAGATTATTGGTTCCCTCCACTTTAATCTTGCTGGGCTCTGTGAGTGCCTTATCAGTAAAATATAGCAGAAGTGATGCTGTGCCAATTTCTGGGCCAGGGCTACTTCCTACTTCCTACTGTAGAATCCTCACTGTTAGAGCCCTAAGCTCCAGTGTAAGTTCAGCTATCCATCTGAAAAGACTGTGTGGAGAGGTCCTAAGATTACATGGAGTGATAGGCTCAGTTGCATTCAGCCTTGGCAAGATCCAAACATGTGAGTGAAGCTGTCTTGTACCCATCAGACTCCCCTAGGTATCAGCTGGATGCTACCAAGTCGCCCTTGTTGACATGTAGAGCCAAATGATTGTCCAGAAAAATCTTGCATCAGTTGCTACCCCCAAAATTATAAAGTATATTAAAAGGGTGGTTGTTCTAAACCACTAATCTTTGTGGTATTTTATTAAAGTGATGGATAACTGGGCTAGCATGTGTGACTACTTTTATTACTTTTAGAATTAATCTTTAAAAATTGGGATATAGTCAATTCAAGATAAGTACATTTAAAAAGTAAATATGATACCTGAAGAAATGAAAATTATAAAACTGTCTGTCGGAGTCATACATTCTACTGAGGAAGTCCTTAACTTGATACAACTACAGAGATGAAGCCATGAGGTAAGCCAACCATAGTATTTGTATTTCTTTACCATCCTGGTAGGTGAGTTAGATGTATTTTCATTAAAGTTGCATATTCTAAATCATTGTCCCAAATCTTTGGACTTTGCAAAAATACAATGTTACATCAAATTAACTGTTATAACTTTGTCATAGCTGTCAGCTGAGCTTGTCCATAGCTGTAGACTAAAAACCTGTCACATAGACAGTTAGATCCCTGAATCCCTACGAATCTATATGGAGTTTCTAGGGGTGAAGAAAGGCAGCTTCCCCTTTCTTCCCTTCCTCTTCTTCCTTCTCCTCCTTCTCCTCTTTTCATATCTGTATGTCTTGATTTCTAATCTCCTAATTTTACTAAATTAGTTCCATGGTGGATCATGTTACCATTTTCCTGGAAAATATTTCCCACAGATGTGAGATCCAGTTCTTTTATTATTATTATTATTTTATTATTTTTATTTAACATTGAAATTACTCCTGAAAAGCATTTTACATGTTTCAGACTTTAATGAAGGTTTTATATTGGAAGGTTTTCCAATGCATTCCCATCCCTCTCTGGTACTTCTAGTCCAGAAAATTTAATTTTTTACTTTGTATTGCAGAGAAATGTTTTCTCTACCCTTTTCTTTTTTGTAGTATGTTTTGTATCTAAAGATTTATTAATGGATTTTGTTAATGCTGAAACTATTCTTAAATTCATCCCCAGTAGACACAGAACTGGGAGAGGTGGGTTTCCATTTTTATCACTTTTCTACCCCATATGTCTCTGTGGGTAAAGGGGAAAAAGGAAATGAAACTATTTGGATACTACTTCGTTCCAAGATTGGATTAAGAAGTCAGACTCTAGTGAATTCAGTATCTTATTTAGTACCAAGTTTCACTAATGATTTCAAGGATATGACAATCAAGAGACTCAGAGGAAGAAAAGAGGGCTCTGGGAACTTGAGGGTGCTTCCCCAGGTTGTTTTCTCTCACATCAGACATACATCTTTGGCTCAGAGTAATCGAGGGGTCTCCAAGTGAGACCTCGTGAGTTAATACCTCACAAAGCAGAAAGAGTATTCCATTTTCCATTTTATATTCCTGAGTGTTATGTAGCTTAGAAGACGTTATCCAGGAAGGCAGTCCTCATAAGTCCATAGACCTGGGGTTTATTTACTAAAAATAACTCTCAAGCAGCAAACTTCTGCTAATGGCTTTCTCTATAAAAGGACCAATCCTTCTAGAAGATATCATGTCTATTTACCTAGAGGTCCAGTTGACAAGATGATTAAACAAGGTGCCTGCCTACTTTTTTTCTCTAAGAGAGTAAAATGATTCACTTGATCATAGGCCAGATGCTCTAATGCCCTCCGCCCCTCACTTCTAAGTCTCTCTCTCTGTCTCTCTCACACACACACCCTCTCTTCTCCCTATGATTATCCCTCTTTTCTCTCACTTCAATGTAAATGAATTCCTTACTTTATTTCCTATGACTCTCTTTAGTGTCCATTAGCTCACACTCTACTGACAACAACTCTGTTAAATATATAAGGCAGATATAGTTGTTTATGTTTTTAAAATGAAAAGATATTTGTGATTTGAGGGATTTCATTACATTTTTTCAAAGTGACAGTAACTTAATAGGCAATCGTTAAACATCTGCAATGTACTAGGTATTGCTCTGGATACTGGGGGTTTAAGCAGGACTAAAATCTCACTGGTATGTCCCAGTACCACTGTTTACAATTATTCAAATAATACAATGTTCCCATATTGTTTTTCTCTCTTTCCCTTTTTCAGTTGCTCTCCGGGCCTCTTTTCGGATGTACCTCCACTAAAATCAAGCAACTGAAGTTTTATACCTGGCTTAGGTGGCTCCCATGATTCTGCTTCAACTCTGAAACTAGATTCTGTTCATGCAGAAACCAGTTAACCCTTCTTTTGCAAATCTGCCCCCCAGCCACCTTTATTAGCCCAGCATATAGGGCTACTTGTGCCTAAAACCCCCATCACTGGAGCACCGTTTTGGACCTTCCTTCCAGGTTGCCATAGTCTTACACACAACCCTCTGGCCAGAGCTCCACAGACAAAATTCTATTAGCAGTGCTGGTATCTAAAGGGATTACTGTCCCTTGATTGCCTATGCTTGCCTCTCCTTGGCTAGGGGCTTTCCACTTGCCTTTTAAAACTCTGAGTTGCCTATTTGTGGCTCCTTGTGGCAAATGTAGCTTTTGCAGCTTTCAGACGCTGAGTTCCAGAAGAAAACCTAGAGAGAAGGCAGGCAGGCAAAGATGGAAGCACCTCAGACTCTGGAATGGTACTCTCAGCTGCACAAACAGGGCTCACTCTTAGTAGAGACAAGATTTGGGAAGAATGTCAGGAACTTGATGAGTGATGAGACACCTGGTATTCCTAGGATGTGGGCTCCACTTACCACCATCTGGTTGAAATTTACTTTTATTTAGTGGGAGAAGGTCATTGAAATGAACCTAATGTCTTATGGTCATCCTATGAACAATGTTCATTTTAATAATTAGAAAGAGGGTTAATGCATGTTATAAAGCACCTAATCTGAGACAGGGCCTGTTCAAAATGTATTTTAACTAATCTGAGTACTATTTTGCTGATGAGGAAACTGAGGCATTGAGCTATTATCTAAAAACTTAAGTGGCAGAAAAAGAATTTGAGGCCAGGAAGTTGGGCAATAAAACCTACACTCCTAACAATAATATGTCACCTCTCCACAATATAATTTTTCCCATCTGACCTAACAAAATTGGTTTGTTTTAGTAAAATTTGACATTTCAATGAACTATTTTTGAAACTGGGTTTTTGTAGTATACTACATTATTCTTAGGTCTCCATTTCTCATTATAGAATTAAAAGACTTTTTTTTTTTTTAAGTGTAAGTTCTACACCCAATGTAGGGCTTGAACTCACAACTGAGATCAAGCATAGCATGGTCTACTGACTAAGCAAGCCAGGTGTGTGGCCTTCCCCCCCCTTTTTTAATAACTTTGTTTTTTGATATGTAAATTTTCAGTAGCTTCCAGGAGAGGGGGGTGGGTGTATTTCTCTATCCATTAATATTACACTTGGCCATATGAGTTGCTTTGACCAATGAAATATAAGTGAAGTGGCAGTGTTATGGTTCCAACAGAAGCCTTAAAGAGCATCAGGCACTGCTTGCTACTTTCCTGTGCTTCTTCCAGTGCAGTGAGGTTTCCTGAGTAATGACTGATTCCAGACTGATGTTGGATACATGTAACAGATCTGAACCCAACCCTCACTTTGGACCCAGGCCCCAATAATGTGTAACCTTAACAGAGGTACCCAGAAGAATCCACTCTAGATGAGTCAAAATGTTATTAGAGCTGCAGATCCATAAGCAAAAGAGTAAATGTTATTTTTTGTAACACACTGATTTTTGGTGGTCCTTGGTTTTACAATAGTATCACAACAATACCTGAGAAAAACCTCAAATAAAAGATACATTGAATATATTAAAATATCAGCTATTACTCTAAGAGCTATAAGGATCCTTAATTTAATTGCTGTTCCACGAAAAAGAAGTTTTGGAATTATGAATAATATTGTTGACATTAAGATAAATTGAGAGTATAAAATCATCTAATGTTGGGTGCCTGGGTGGCTCAGTTGGTTAAGCAACTGCCTTCGGCTCAGGTCATGATCCCGGAGTCCTGGGATCGAGTCCCGCATCGGGCTCCCTGCTCGGCGAGGAGCCTGCTTCTCCCTCTGGCCCTCACCCCTCTCATGTACTCTCTCTCTCATTCTCGCTCTCTCAAATAAATAAATAAATCTTTTAAATAAATAAATAAATAAATAATAAAATCATCTAATGTCTATCAATTCAATGAGGAAGTTTTGAAAAATTTAATGTTTTTCTCTTATGTCAAATCATGATTCTGACAGCCATTTCAAACAAATCTAGTACCAATGATTTCTAAAAACCAACAACTGTTTTGGAAATCATTAGAATATTTCAGTGAAAAATCAGCACTGTAGTGTATATCACTTTGGCAGTGTTTGATAATATAGTTTAATTTTATTTAGAAAATAAAGAGAATACAGTTTTAGAGTTGTTGACTTATATGTAAATTTATGTTACCATACTGGTTGTTAAATAATTTGAATGCTGCTCTTGAATACAAACATAAATGGCAAATGACCTTTTCCTTGGGAAAGTTCACCAAGTTATTAGGAAGATGGATATTTAAAGATAAATTTAAATTAAACAAGGTAAGAAGGAGCAAGGTGGCAAAGACATTATATAAAAACTAATTTGCAACACATACCTGAGTTCTGAATGGAATTGTCTTAGCCTATAACCTGTTTTATCTTAATTTTATTGTTAAGTTCCAGATGCTTTTTTTGAAGAGAAATCTGTGGACAGATGTCTGAAACTTTCCTCTTGGCCTATCTCAGTCTCATTTTCAAGTTTTTCTGTCTGATTGACAGGAGTGGATAGAGATTTTGTGGAGTATGAAGCTTATAAAATTTGGGGATTCTTCTTAAGAAAAGGTACATAAAGGGACACCTGGGTGGCTCAGTCTGTTAAGCACCTGACTCTTGATCCCAGCACAGGTCTTGATCTCAGGGTCCTGAGTTCAAGCCCCCTGTTGGGCTCCACTTTGGGCATGAAGTCTACTAAACAAACAAACAAACAACAAAAAATGAAAAGGTACATAAGTTTTTTAGTATAAAATTAGCTTTGGGGTGCCTGGGTGGCTCAGTCGTTAAGCGTCTGCCTTCGGCTCAGGTCATGGTCCCAGGGCCCTGGGATCGAGCCCCGCATCGGGCTCCCTGCTCGGCGGGAAGCCTGCTTCTCCCCTCTCCCACTCCCCCTGCTTGTGTTCCTTCTCTCGCTGTGTCTCTCTCTGTCAAATAAATAAATAAATCTTTAAAAAAATAAATAAATAAATAAATAAAATAAAATTAGCTTTAAAAAATGAACATCTATTTAAAACAGAATATAAAATACAGCATGTTTAGTGCAGCTTTGGAGATTCTGGTCCCTTGGGCAGTCTACTATATATACTCACGCTGAAGAGCTTGCCAGTTGCACTCTGTCGTTTTCGCTCTTCTAGAATACCTGACAACTCGTAGGAATTTTCACTACCTTTAGGGGTTGTATAAGGCGGAAGAGCACAGCTTCATGGCAAATCTTGCTCTGCTGATTGGTGGTACTCTTTCTTAATGTCTGCTTAATTTCCATATACTTTATTAATCAAAATTTATTTTTTACCTGCCCTACCTTCATTCTGTAAACTTCTATTATGTTTGTTAAATGCTTTAAGTTTAGTAGGTTTATTAACTACAATAATCAATATTCAAAGGTACATCTGACAAACTTTCTGCCCTCAGGAAGTTTACAGTCCAAGGAAACGTGCCATAGAAGTTAAAAATTATAATGTATTCATACTACAGTAAAAACATACGGATCTGAGACTAAGTACACAAAGGACACAATAGCCAGGTCTAAGGAAACAGGAAAGAGCATAGAAGTGAAGCTTGTGCTAAATTGTGAAGAATGGGGACATTGTTGGTTGGCAGAAAAGAGTGGGGAAGGCAGCTCAGATATAAAGGAGTACAAAGCACAGGAACCCAACAGTTTTAGACACTGATAAAAAATAGTTACTTGGCATGGCTAGGGTAAAGTGTGTGAGGGGGGTTGTGGATGTCATGATGGAAATCTGTGATGCCACCCTAGGGAGCCTTCATCTACTGCCTAGGAAGGATATTGATATTGATGTATTACAAACAGAAGCTTGACATGATTGTATTATAATTTAGAAGGACAATTTTGACAGTGATAAGGAGAGGAAATTTGTGAGATGAGGTTTGAAAAAGGAAGTGGAAAGACCAATTAGGGGACTGATTTGTAGTTGAAGTTTTGATCCTTATCAATTTCGATACTGTTACTTGACTTATAACAATGGAACCTTTAGAGCAAAGGAGAATAATTTGCTAGGCGATATGATTCTTTGAATGAAATACCAAGTAGGTTTTAAAACTGTTCCTTGATTATAAGTTAAACAAAATCATCTTTCTCTGATTTTTTGGTTGATGTTCAAAAGTGATAGAAAACTACTCACAAACAAAACCTAAACTTGAAAACATAGAAAATTGTTAAAATGTTATAATTTGACTATATCCCAATGTATATGAGGCTCTAGTGATTATGAAAACATGGTCAAATTGAAAGGCATATTACCTTCTAGTTGTCCAAAATACACAGAGTTGACTTTCATTCTTTGCACCAACTAGCCAGGTAGAAAAGGATGAGATGTCAACAAGAAGGAGGGAGATGGGGAAAGATCAGAAGGAGGAAGGATTATGGGTGGATGAAAGCCCGGTGGAAGTATCCAGGACAAGTACACGGTGGGGATTCAATGGCTTGAATAAAAGGAATTTTAGATTATTGGGAAGGGACATGAAACAACAAAAGAACATGTTGAAAGATGTAATGTTAGAAGAATAATGGAGACGGCCAAGTTTCATCATTTAAAAGGCAGGAGAAAAATCAGTAAGCCTTTTCATGTCCAGTGATAAAATATATGACTGTGCAGAGCAGATCATGCATGGTTTTCCATGACATACTTTTCAAACATTTATTCAATGCCAATTTATTATCTTTAGGCCCCTGTGAATGATACCAATCCACCCAAAGAAACAAGTGCTTGAAATAATGATTAAATCCTCTGAGAGTTACTGGACTAGTGTCTAAAATTGATCAAGACAACTCCCACTTCCAACCTTTTTGATTCCTTGTTTATCACAAATCACAGCTCTAAACATTTGCTTTAAGATCAAACACTGGCTCTGCCCAACTCATCTCTAAAGACACAGTTTGCACATACCCTTCAATTTGACCTTAGTGCTTTCCTTTGGAGAGGCTTCAAACATTTAATCTTTGGGTCCATGTACATTCTGTTCCTGTCCAACTGGACTTCCCAACCAGGCCTCCCTGCCAGGTGAGGTTAGCAAATATAATGCACAAATAGAGAGGAATTTACAGAGGGTGAGAATATCATAGAAAAGCAGAGGAATTTCCAGAAAGAAAGAATAAACCAGATAGTTTCTGCACTCAAGATAGTGTGTACTTGAGTGGAAGATATGTTTAACACTAAACAATATCAAATGACTAAAAGCGAAAATACTATTTTCTGAACTCTGATCTAGTATATTGATGTTTTGATAAGAAAGTCCACTTTTAGATCACGAAGGCAAAAAACATGTTTTTTCAAGGCTGGGAGCAAGAGAGAGTGTTGGATGGTGAGGGACATGGCTAACTGTTGTTCCAGCAGAATAGTTGCAAGTAGAACATACTCTTTAGTCTAAAGAAAATATGACCTTGTTGTTCATTGTTAAGATACTAGAATAAGCTTTCATGGGGAAAGCAAAGGTTGATTTCAAGTTCTGTAGCCTATTCTGTGATTGAGTAAGCCATTTATTTAACTGTTCTGAAGCTCAGATTTTTTTAATCTGAAACAATGAAAATGTGATAATTATAAGGATAAAATGGGATGAGATAATATGTGTTAGCATACAGGAGGGTTGAATAAATGAAAAGCAAGTCTTATCTTCCCATCAAAATGGTACATTTGTAAATAACTGATGTATTCAGTCTTCACACCAGGATAACATTTGGTCATATCAAGAAAGACAAACATTATGACATCTGCTTTAGGCCATCAACTAGATTTATATTATACCTACCTAATGGTGACTCCACTTAGGCATGGACATGACACTAATTTGTATAACTGATTATATGGGGTTTATGGTAGTGAAACGTTATTTGAAATGCTATATATATAGGATTGGTTATTTTATCCTTCCCTACTTCACATCAACTAAGGTGACTGATACTGCTATTTTTGTGTGATATTTTAGATGTTATACTTCTTAAAGTTTTCTACTTGTGGCAGACAATACTTAATATTTATCTTCTTTTTGTCAAAATATTTCCCATTACATTTTAGAAAGTTCTTTAATATACTAATACAATCAAGTATGTACCATTATAAAATAGTTTTCTTAGATAAAGCATTTGGGTAATAAGTTGCCTTAAAGAGAGTTAATATAGAACCACATTTTTTTCTTTTTCAATTTTTTAATTTAAATTCAATTAATTAACATGTAATGTATTATTGGTTTCAGAAATAAAAGTCAGTGATTCCTCAGTCTTATACAATACCCAGTGCTCATTACATCACGTGCCCTCCTTAATGTCCATCACCCAGTTACCCCATTCCCCCACACCTTCTCCTAAATACATATATAACCAAAAATATATAGAACCAAATATATATATACATATATAACCACATGTTAACAATGAATATGTGTAAGATTGTAGAAAATATTTACACTGTTGTGAATTTTATTTCTATAAACAATTTTAATAAGAAAATAACATAATGTTAGATATACAATTGGTTAATTGGATAAAAATAAAATAAATTTCTTTATTACTCTTATTTAAAAATCTTATATATGGAGAGAGAAGGAGCTAGGTATTGAAATATTCTTTTCTGGTATGCCTGATATTTGCCTATAAAATTCCTACTCTTCTGGAACTCAAAGATCTATAAAATGAATAAAAGAATTTGTTGAGATGCTGAATCCAGAGGATAAAATGGAAAATAAATGTAGCTTACTCAGCATAAGATTAACATTTATTGAGCATTGATCGTACCATGGATTTTACATTATTATCTAATTTTATCCTCACAGAAGCTTATAACATCGGTACTCTTCATCATTCCCATTATACAACTGAAGCCTAGAGAGCTTGATGTTGGTGGATTCTCTGGTCATGTGTATTCGGGATATAGAATGTCAAGGCAGAGGAGAATTCTACTGATTTGGCTTCAAATATAAACGACATTCTTAAATCTAGCTTCACTTGTCTGACTTTCAGATATGTTTCTGAATTGTTTCAGAACATAAGCCATTTGATCTCAAAAAATATAATTTAAATCATCTGAACCTTCTGCTTAAAAGCCTCCAGTAGTTTTCCAATGAAGTTAGGCTAAAACCCAAGCTCCTCAGCATGTCCTACAGTAGACTATGCAGCATCTACTTCCTTACTACCTCTCTAACCTTGATGTGTACTATTCTCTTTCTTGCCAAATGGCCTTCTTTTAAATATGCACAGCTCATTCCTGTTTTAGGATCTTTACAATTGCTATTCTTTCTTCCTCTTTTTACCGGAGACCTTTATAGCTGGTCATTGTTCTTCACCAGTCAGGTCTTTGTTGAAATAACATCTCCAAAGAGACGTTATTGGATGTTATTGGAAGACATCCATTCCCTACAATCTTAGTCAAAATAACCTCTCCTCCCTCCACCCCAATACTCTCTATCCTCTATATTGTTAATTTTTCCCTTATGGTACCTATCAGTATTTAAAATTAGCTTATGTATTTGTTCATATGTTTATCATTTGTCTCCTCCAGCTTTACCAGGTGAGGGCTTTTATCTGTTTTGTTATTGACTCTCACTGGTACCCAGAACTCTGTCTGAAACAACAACAACAAAAAAGTGCATATTAAATGAATGAATAGATAAAATTTGATGTGATACTAAATAAATCTGTTCAGAAATATCTTAATTCTTGGTCTCACATGGACTTAATATTGCAAAAGACCTAAAAAGACTTACCTTGTCTAGAAACTTTCGGAGGTTAGAAGGTTCATATCACATTAAATTCATGTCTGAGCACTTCCAGGAGTGGGGAATGCAATACCTCTCAGTGTAAACCATATAATGTAAATCAGCATCTTGGGGTGGTTTTGGCTGCTGGAAAATTCTTCCTAAGATTGAACTGAAGTCTGTATGCCTGTTTAGCCTAAACCCATAGATGAGAGTAACTGCTGGGACAATGGAAGTCTTAAAAACTCAGTTATTTGATAGACACCACAATTTACATTGTGAACCTTACCTTTTACAGGATAAGGCATCACAAACACATTTAACTTATTTTTTATATGATGTCCTTTCATTATTTTTTATGTTTCTTTCTGGACATCTCCCTTTCTGACTGTATGTGTTCTACATTGTGGGACATGGAATTTGTGGTAAACATAATTGATTGGCCTATAGCCTGCTGGTAAATGTTTAACTACTGACTCTCCAAGTATGGTTTTGATATGAATGTCGGTTGATATGTTGGTTTACATTAATGAGTAAGATGAAAGTGAAACAACAAAGACCTAAGTCTTTGTTCTTTCATCAATGACACAAAGGATTTCTTTGCTGGATTGGATCATAGTTTTCGAACATTGGAAGTATATTTCTCAAATTTTTGAGTTGTTCAGGATGTAATAGCTCTAGACACAGACACACTTTCAAGTTTAATTACAGTGCAAAAGCTAGAGGCAGGGAAAATTTTAAATTTAATCTGGTTTATGAAAATTTTCTCTTCCACGTTTTAAACTCTGGACAATCCACAAAACACACACGCAAAAGGACCCAATTTGTATGTAGCATTTTCTGATTTCTGTGGTATAAATGCTCCCACCAGGCTCAATAGTAAAGTACTGGTATGATATCTCTGAATGCAAACTTGGGAAGAGACACATAGAAGCACACCGTTTAAATAGCATTTCCTCTATAAAGATGTGAATGAAATAAATAGCCCCAAGAATATAAACAATAGAAAAATGTAATTCAATAATTAGGAAAAGATGAGTATTCATCACTTCTTTTTTGATATAGTATAATTATAAGTTCATATAATTTAATTTTTAATAATAGATTCTGTTTAACAACTGGTTCACATGATTCCTGAAAGTTTACCAGATTTTGTAAACATTCAGGAGCTGACCAGCCCACCATTGTTAAAACTGACCTAAGCATCATTCCAAAACCCTTGCTTTCTTGCCACTTTTTACCCGAGGGTGGCCAGTCAGATGGCTCTGACCCATGAGATATGGGCCACAGTCAACTGTGATGTCCCTGGGAGAGATTTGCTTTCTGGTCATGAGATTCACTCTTTTTCTTTCTTTTCCCAACCTGCTAGAAAACAGGTGCAATTACTCTAGCTGCAACAATCTTGCTACTTGGAGGGGAATATGAGTAATGTGCAAATACAGTGGCCAGGACATGTGATACTGCTGCCCTAATGTCAGTCACCCCCTCCTCTGGACTTCTTGCCACGAGGAGGAATTTGTCCAATTACTATGATCAGCTTTCTGTCACTTGAAGGAAAAAACATTCCTAAATGATACAGAAATGAATCCAGTACTCTAGATATTTTAGCCAATCTTGACGTATTGTTTATCCTGTCTAGAGACTGCTTTTAATTTATAAAGATGAGGATTGGGTTCATTTTTGAGAACCCAAATTTTGAATAAGCTGAAGTGGCCAAGGGTTTTCTTGTTGGGTTGGTTATCTGACTGCTTTTTTGGGACATGAATTATGTCCCAGCATATGTTGAGGCTGGGAGCAAAGCAGTTTCTTTGGTCCTCATTCTTCCTCTCAGTTGCTTCGTAGAATATAGCAACCAAAATCTATTCTAAGCTATTTTGAGAAGACCTTTCTTAAAATTCCATCTTATCACCAGAAAAAGATGTTTCTATAAATGTAGCCAAGTACAAACATCTCCAAAAAATCTAGCCTTATACAGCAGTAGGACTAAGATGTTACAATGTTAAATTAAAAGTCTGCATTATATGGGATTCTGAAAGTAACAGATCCTAAAATATGCATCTTGCTGAACTTAAGACACAGAGCAGACAGAATACTTGAGGATCCTGCTTTTTTCAGGCTTACAAGTTATCAGTATATATTATGCCTTAACGAAACAATCGGTTAAACTGTGGCTTGTTTTATGTGACTACTTAGATCATGACACAGGTCTGTATTGGCTATTTTTTATAGCATTCATTAAAGTCCTATAAGAAAGGGGCAAACTCATACAGAAGGTAGAAAGGGCTTTATATTTGAGGGAAGAAGGTAAATAAATTATAACTATGTTAATTGCTAAGAGAGAGACTTTATGCTAAAATTACTGAGATTATTTGGAAATTTTAACAAATGGAAGCCCTAAAATTTCATACCTCAAACCAGAGTTAATGTAATCAGAGTCACAGCTGGGGGAGTTAACAGGAGATAAGATTAGTTAGCTGAATATTACCTCCGTTTACAAGTATCTACAAGTAATCCTGTCAAGCCATCTCTGGCTGAAGAAGGCTTCTCTCTTTGTAAATTTATACAGAGCAAGGTACAAGGAACAGATAATTATTCCCTTCCTACTCAGAGATATTAGAACCTTCCTCAATACAGATACCATAAAACGAGGCCAGTGATAAAGTCTATTGCCAAGAGCCAAATATTTCTAGACCCAAAATGAGTTTCTGGGCAATGTATCTGGTGGTGGACATATGGGAAGAAAATATACAGGAATCTTAACTGGGTATTATAAGAGGGCTTCTGCCAAAGACAGTCAAAGTCTGATTGAAAATTTTCTATGGCTGTTTAAATCCTAAGGCAATATCCCTACCCCTAACATTTATACCACAGGAGGAGGGTTGATAAAACGGTACATCTCCCAAAAGGATAAACTTCTGTACTGCCAGTCACACATCTGGCCATACAGGACAATAAACAAGGGAGATATTCCCAGAGAGCTGGATCAAAGGTCACCAATTCGGCTGCCCAAAGCACTCCTGTCTCTGCTAAGCAGTCATGATCCAACAAAATATTACTGTGTGCCAGAAGAATGACTATTTTGTGTTTTTTCTCATCTTTTATTTTCTAAATGGGAGCCTTTATAAGATTTATCTTAATCTTGTCAGTGTTGTATATTATACGTGTTTGATATAGATAATGTAGTTTTTATCCAAAGATTACTAAACTATAGATATGGATTCTATGATTCAAGGATATATTAACTGCTCATGTTGACATTTGACCATGAAAACAATGGGTAGATAAGCTTAGGCATGCAAGAATCAGAGAATACAGAATCTTTGAGATCTTTTTGGCAAATAAAGACTTCATGATGACAAAATCCAGTCAACCAAAAGATAAGTCAAAATATAAAGAATTCAAAGAAGATTTACTGAAAGTGAGGACTCATCTGAGCATTGAAATATTTAAATAAAAGGTAAACATATGAATAGCAGCTAATGTCAGTCATATAGAGATTGTGAGCCTATGTAGAAAAAAATGATAAAATAAAATGGGATTGGGGATAATGGAAATCTGAGGAAACCTAAGACTAGTTTTCCATCCTTTAAGAGCAGAGTACTAACAACAAGGCTATGACATAGTGTATCCAACATCTTATTATATTTTTTAAAGATTTATTTAGTTATTTTAGAGAGAGAGAGTACGAGCAGTGGGAGGGGCAGAGGGAGAGGGAGAGAGAGAATCTCAGGCAGACTCCCCACGGAGCTTCGAACCCCGAGGCGAGGCTCCTCTCATGACCCTGTGATCATGACCTGAGTAGAAATCAAAAGTCAGCTGCTCAACCAAATGAGTCACCCAGGAGCCCTCAATATCTTAATATTTTGAATACTCTTTCCTTGTAACTTTTGAAAAATCCTGTAGTATCTAATATCTCTTATGTTGAAGAAACATATTTGTCTTCTTAGATACTTATGATAAAATATGCTTACTTTCATCTGTACCTCTATGTTCATTTGTAGGATTATTTATAATAGCCAAGACATGAAAACAACCTAAATGTCCATTAATGGATGAATGGATAAATAAATGTAATTATTTTCACACACACACAGACACATTGGAATATTCAGTCATTAAAAAAGAAGGAAATCTTGCCATTTGTGACAACATGGATGAATTTTGGAGACACTATGTTATGTGAAATAAGTCACACAAAGACAAATCTTATGTGATTTCACTTACATGTAGAATCTCAAAAAAACAAACATAGAAACAGAGAACAGATTAGTGGTTGTCAGGGGTGGGTGTGGGGGATGGACAAAATGGGTGAAGGTGGTCAAAGGGTAAAGCCTTCCAGTTATAAGATGAATAACTTCTGGGGATGCAATATCCAACATGGTGATTGTAATTAACAATAATATATTGTATATTGAAAAGTTGCTAAGGGAGTAGATTTTAAAAGTTCTCACCATACAAAAAAATATGTAACTATGTCAGGTGATAATGTTTTGACTAATCTTACTGTGGCAACCATTTTGCAATATATACATATACAAAATCAGTACTTTGTACACCTTAAACTTATAGAATATTATATGTCAATTATATCTCAATAAAGCCTAGGAAAACCAGTTAAAATATGCTCAGTTAGACAATCATATGATTTATATTGGTAAAACATAATATGGATTTGAGATTTAACCTTAGAGAAGAAATAACTCCCTGGATAATTTTGATTAGAGGGTGACCATTTTGGCAGTGACAGGGAAATAAATTGTAGTTTGGTCAGAGAGAAAGCAGGGAGACAAGCTGACTAATAATTTATGGGGGTGTTAGACATGGGACTTAGGATATACCTTGAAGGAAGAACCCACAGCTTTCAGTTATAAAGAAAAGAGAAGAACCAAGACTGGCTTCTTAACTTTATTTTGTCTTTAAAAAAATTTTCCTAAGAAACTAGGTGTCTTTTACTAAGGTATTAATAATAAATGCTAATATTTATGAAGCATTTAATATATATATCAACTCATATGAATCTTACATTAACCATATAGGTTGGTATTTTTATCATACCCATTTTCAGGACAGAAAACAGAGTGGTTACCAGTTAGCCACTAGATGATGAAACCTGTAAAAAGCAGCACAGCCGAATTTGGACATTTGTAATCTCATAATCACCATGCTTTTAAACAGAACTGTATGGATGGAAAGACTGAAGATAAAAGTTCAGGTTGTATGGTAATGATGATATAGCTTTTAAACATGAGAGAGTGATAGAATAAATTAATTAGGAAATAGATATTATTATTCATATAGGCTATATGTATCAGAATGGCATTATGTGTAACTTCTTTGGCCTCACTTTGCCTACCATTTTGGAGCTTCCAAGTGCCTCCAATACTCTGCAATCAGATTGTGTTTTCTTTACCCTAATGAAGAAACTGTAAATAAGGAGTGCATTATCTTAGGCCCTATCACACTCAAGAAAAAGTGAGAGTCTTTCATGTTTCAGATATTTGTATCATAATTTGGTTATATCGACAACTATAACTCATATTTTTAAGTAGCATTTCACTTAGTTTTACAAAGCATATTCTTGTACTTCATGTCATTTTGATTTTAATTCTCATATTTACTCCACAATGTATATAATGCAGGTATTATTATTTTCATTTCAGGAGTGAATCTACTTGACCTCAAATAGGTTAAGGATTTGCCCAATAACAAATGGAAAATCAGTTGCAAAGGTAAGGCTGTAATTGTTTTTTTTAGTTGATATTCTACTTTCTAAGGGCTTTAGACACAACATTAGAATTGAGAGTTTGGTTTGAATCTTATATGTTTAGATGGCAGCACCATGACTCGATGTAATTGAAATGTGCAATAGAATATCTTAACACATAATTTTGTATAGCAGAAGGACACACCTGATGATACTGACTGAGGTTGTGGTTGGTTTTACATGTATATGGAGAAGACAGGGCCATCCAAACTTGATCCTCAATCAGCACCCTACCACACCCATGAGGTTCTCAGGAGGAAGAAATGCCCAAGTGTTTGGAGAGTTTAGGCATATGTACCTGGTTTAATTCTGAACCCCATGAAACTCCCAACCTTGGTAAAGTGACCTGGACTATGGACAAGCACAGAACTTATCTCCCCCCCCTCCTTAACTCCCTGGAGTTAAGCCAGTCATTCACAGAATTTCTTCCCAGTAATGCGTCATATCCTTATACTCATGGCATTTCCACAGTCATATTCAGATTTTACGATTTACTCACTGTGGTCTAGGACAGTGTTGCTCAAATTTTTAAGTTTATTTCCTCTTTTTGATAAAGTTAAACATTCCAGCCTTTCTAACTAACGAGCAATCTTCTACCCCCTATGACCCTAGAGATTGTGAAAAGAGCCATCACTAACCCTCTCACTGGAAATCGCTGACTTGTACTATATGTAGTACACCTGGGCTCGTCTCTTGATGTCTTATAGTGGCAATGGTGAGAAGAGACAGAAGGAAAACCTAAACGACAAAAAAAAGAGGTAAGTGAGATAAGCTTTTTTCTCCAAAGCCTACAGAAGGGATGACTTAACCTACTGATCCCACCTCTAAGCATCCCCACAATGAGGACCTGCCCAAGTAGCAGACAACGCTGCTCTCCTTGCTCACCTGTTACAGGGAAATAAGCAATTCAAAAGAGAACACATTTGAAGCAGGATCCAAAAATAAAAGATGTAAAGAGAAAGCAGGCTACGTAGAAATAAGCACATTTGATGCTGAGAGTTAACACCTGAAAACTGCATACCTTGATTCCTCGGCATCAAGCAGTGTCCCTGACCCACATGATAACTGGTTCTCCTTGGGTTGGGAAAAGACTGGAGCAAGAGAGCTGTGAGATTAGCAGTGGGAAAAGTACAGGTACTACAAAACAGTGTTCTGTTTCCTGTTGAATTTTAAAATGCTAAGCCTTTAAATGGTTAAATAAAAAAACCTAGTTATAAACGTGTATTGCTTTATTGCTTACATCTTTCCTTGGGGCACATTCTGTTCTTCATTTCCCTTACTTGTTCTCTGGTCTGCAGTTTTGAACAGCAATTCACTGCAGAGATCCCTGGGTTAAGTAGTGAGGGAAATCATTCCAGCTTAAGCATGTTAAGTTTGAATGAGGGCACAGAATTTTCAATTTTAGTATATGTGCTGCCGAAGCGAGCACGAGGGCACAGAATTTTCAAAGAAATTGAAACTTACAATTGTGCTTAATTGGCTTTAACCCTTCAACATATTGTGCAGAAGTACACTGGGTAATAATATATACTGTTGCTCTGTGCAGATGTTAAAATGTAAAATCCTTTAAATGCAAACAGCACTTGTCACTCCATCAACTATTCAAATTGTCAGAGATGTATCAGCCAACCCTAACTACCCTCTGCAGGCAATCTGGAGCCAGCCTGCTGTTTAATAACCAGCATTTAACAAGAAATAACATGTAGATGTGGTGTGTGGTTTAAAACATGGTGTTAAGCGTCATTAAAACTCAGTCTCCTAAGAGTCTTATTAAAGGAGTCCTTTCCTCACCATAATAAAACATTTCTCTGTGACTGTTTCCATCTAGCTGCTAACAATACAAACAAAATGCCTCTTAATTTAGCATCCCACTTGAGGGCCATTGTGGTCGTAGAACTGGAAAGGCAGGGAGGAAAAAACAACCCTAAACTACCCTACCCAAATCCCACCTAATCAGTGAAACGGAAGCACTAGGAACCTTTGATTTTAGGATTTACTTTTACATTTTTTTTCCTCTCTCTTCCCTTATGGTCTACGCGTGGTTATTATCTGGAGCTGTGCCTTTGTTCAGGACTCGGAGGAAAGATTGCTGATGACTTAGAAATGGGCCCTGCGTCATGGGGTCAGCAATCTGCCGTTGTTGGATTGGCTGATACAGTTCTCAAGACAATGCATACATGAAACTTCTCCCGTGAGAACTCATGTGCTCTTGATGCTACTATTTATTTGAAAAGAGATTGAAATTTGCTCACCCTACAACTAGTGTGAAGTCCTCCCATCTTGTTATTACAAGAGAAAATACATGTGTAATTGTGTCAATGAATACAGATAATAATTTGAATCTTCTATGGCAGAAACAGAAAGAGAATCCAATTCTCTTTCAGATCTTCGTTCTTTGAAAATGTCTATGCCAGTTTTCTCTGTACAACTATCCTCACTTCTTCACAGACAGTTACAGAGCTAACAAAATTGACAAATCACAATAATATTTTGATAGAGGATGCTAACAAATTAGACTTAGGAAGATTTCATTCTAATATTTTTATTTACTGAAAAGCTCTTCTAACTTGCAGTATTAAAGTGACTTGGTGGAAACAGGATTGTAAGTGGCCTGCTGATTGAAATTGACCTTTACTTTCTTTTGAAGTAACCATCAAGAAAAGAGAAATTATTTTATCTCCTTTTTAGTTCATCTTACCTATGAGATTCAGATAAGTTGCCAAGCATGATGGTTTTATTTTCACTCGTGCTGTTTATCCAAATGCTGGAAGAAGAAATTTCCCTGAAACATAGAATAACTCTCCTAGGTTTGTAAAAGTTCATGGTATTTGCCACTTAAATATATTGAAGTCCAAGAATACAGTATTTAAGATTCAATAAAACATATTAATCACACTTTTTAGTTGAGGGAGGATGATTTATCTTTAAGATATATTTGAATAGTTTGGAAATAGTTGATACTCCTCACAAACATCAAAGTTGTTTCCAGTTGCGATATGTACTTGGTTTTCTATGCTGTTTTAATAATATGAAACTTAAAGAGTATTTTTAATATAAGGTGTTAGGCCAGACAAACTAATAAGATTGCTATTCTTGTAAATTTTCTCTAGAAACATTTAGATTGAACCATATGAAGTTGCCATTTCATAGTTCAAAAATTGTCAACAATTGGCAATTTCGTATGACTCAACTGTCTCCTTCTGAGATTAAGCTGAGTTGCAAATTCATTTTAATAATAGTTTCTCTTAATATAAAGATCAAGGTTCAAACAGCCTTTTCTCATGAAAGAATGATTCCAACACATATATATCTCTGTAATATATTCTTCCTAAAAACTCAGGAGAGGACCCATAAAAGCTCTTTTGGTGTGCCAAGCATCTCTTTAAACCAGTCCAATTTGAAAATACATGCTGCTGATGAAGACTGAGAGATGGGAGATTGAATTACTTACTTGCAAGGGTGACAAGTCAAGAGTGTGTCCAATGTCCATTAGAGGAGAATGTTTCATTCTCATTCTCTCTCTTATCTCCAAGATAGGTAGCACTGTGAATTCACTACCTTTCACTACATTAAAATTCACTCAGGACCAAATAAAATCTGCCAGGTGATTCCCAGGAGGCCCTCTGGGGGCAGAGCCATTAGAGAAGTACGTGATATAATTAGAATGTAGACTGTGAAATCCATTCACACCAGTATAATACAAGATGTTATGTATACTCAACTGTGATTTTCTTTTGAAATCTCTCCATATTGTGTTCCTATGTGGCATTTTCCTTGTATACCACTTCCTCTTCTCAGGTAGTACATATTTCAGCAATTTAGAGAAAGTATAAAATATCCCACCTCAGTAGAGAATATGTCATTTAAAGGTAGCCCATCTAAAGTTAGAAAGGTCTCATGGAATTCACAAAATTAAAATAAATTAGGTCATTATGTTTTAACTCTTATAAATAAAATTTTATATAGAAATTATGATAATTTTCCAAAAAATGGAGCTCACAAGCTCTAATCTCTTGCTATGAGATTAGATATTGATGTGCAATTAAAAAAAAAGATATCCATGCTAAAATGTGAATTTCCATTCATTTAAAACCAATTTTTTGAATGCCTACTCATGGCCTATACTAGGCATTATAGATCCAAAAATGCAAAGATACCGACGTTGCCTTCAAATTATTTATTGCATAGTGGGTGGACTGAAAAGCATGCGTAGGCACCAACAAAGAGAAGTGCGGAGGTCAGTGGGACCACAAAAGAAGCCCCTTTGTTTAACCAGAAAATGTTTTTTTCTTGCTGAGGCTTAAAGATTGGGAAGATGTCCTCTAGGCAGAAGAGGCAACATGGATAACAGACACAATTCCAGACCTGAAGGAGCTTGGAATGTTTGGGTAAGTACTGAGGTCTAGATCATAGAGGGCAGTACATGCTGTACAAGGAATATAAATTTCACCTTTCATGGAAATGGAAGCAGTTGAAGAATTGTGAGCAGGTGAGGGATATGGCTAATTTAATTGTGTGATTTATCTCTCTGATGGCAGTATCGATAGGTAGATTGAACAGGTGTGAGTCTGAGGAGTGAGGTGTGATTCTGATAGCCTGGTAGAGGCCTGACAGATGCCCATACCAGTGCATCTGAAGTCTGATGAAAGTAAGAGGATGGATAAAATAAATATTTAGGGAATGGAGTTGACTGGATTTAATAATCAATTGAATATGCAAAACAGAGAGAATAGAAACAGGATTTAGGATGATGTCTGATGTGAGCCTCATATTTGTTTCAACTATCGTCTATATCCTGAAGACCATCTAATATATTTCCCCAGCCTATCCTTCTAAGTTCTCTATTTTAGTTTCTAATACTGACTTTAAAACTGTGACCAGTTGCTCTTTTCCTCCCATAGATACTCCCCTTTTATTGTACCATACCTCCAACACATGGTACCATTATTTATTTACCTCTTAGCTCAAGCCCTAAATCTGCCTGTCATGTTTATATTTCATTCCTCTTCACTGCTCACATCCACTGAATTACCTACTGCCATGATATTTCCTTATAAATATTTTCTCAGATTTCTCCACTACTCTTATTCCACTGCCATAAATTCCCCCCACCCCTTTCTGCCTTGAGTCTAAGCTACTGCATTCTTTCCCTTTTCTACTGAAATATCTTTTTGTTTTCCCAACTCCTGCTCTCCAATTCACACTGAAGCCACATTTTTGAAATCTAATCAATTTTGTTTTCTGCCATCATCTCAAGACAAATCTCACAGCATTTACTACCTCCTCCATACATACAACTTCTATGACTCAGTTTTACTGGCCTTTCTTTCTTGATTCAGCAGTTACATATGTTTTTGAGTAACTTTTACTCATGTTTCTCAAGTCTGCATAGGTATAACTTCCTCCAGATTAGTGTAACCCTAATAAAGCGTTTACGTGATGCTCTGAATCACTTTGTTGTATCACTGAATAAATATTCTTTTTTCTTTCTTTTTAAAGGTTTTATTTATTCTTGACAGAGAGAGAGAGAGAGTACAAGTAGGGGAAGCAGCAGGCAGAGGGAGAGGGAGAAGCAGGCTCCTCCCTGAGCAGGGAGCCCGATGTAGGGCTCGATTCCAGGACCCTGGGATCATGACCCGAGCTGAAGGCAGATGCTTAACCATCTGAGCCACCCAGGCACCCCTGAATAAATATTCTTAATAAGGAATAATGCAATGTTGTGAAATTGGAGTATGTTTCAGAGTTGGATTGGTCATAAGTCAAGGGATAAAGTTGAATGGAAGGAAGGACAATTAACATTTAAGAGGTAAAGGATCTGTGGGGTTAGTTTGTTACATCAGTCAGATGCAAGGAAACTAAAGGCCTTCAAGAAATCTGCAGTACTGGAGTGGTGAACAGTTTGGTAAACTGGGTATCAAAGTCAGTAATGAATGCATGGAAGTTCAAAGGAGAGTGGAATAGGTTGATTGTAGGGACATTAAAGAAGGAGTAATTTTGGGGGAACAGTGTGATGTGATGATCTGGAAATGGCAGTGGGCTTACTAGTAGAAAGACGATATGGTTATTGGTTTTCTGGAATTTATTTAATGTGGGAAAGAGGGTTCACATTAAGATAGGAAAATAAACCAGGGAGTTAGATGTATGGACTAAAAGGGGGAAGAGAGTGATAGGAAAGATATGAAGGGTGGTTATGTTTAGTGAATGGCAATGGATAACAGTAGGAAAAAACAGAGTTTTTTATTTCAAAGTCTCTGAACAGAATTTAGATTAAAATTATTCTGATGAAAAAAACTGATGCAACCTCCATGTGGTTGGGGAAGTATTACTTATATCCTGCTGTTGAATCTCAATTGCACTGGGAGGATGAAAGTTAAACAGGTCTCTGTGTCTAACAAGCAAGGAGTAAGACAGATGGTGTTAAATATCACTTGAAGCAGGAGTCCACAAGCTCTAGCCTGTGGGCTGATTCTGGCCCTATGGCTGTTTTTGTATGCATTTTGAGCTAAGAATGCTTTTACATTTTTACACGGTTGAAAAATATCAGAAGAGTAACATTTATATTGACTGCTTTGTAATATGCTATGCACTGTTCTAAATATTTGCATTAGTTGGCTCATTTAACAACAAATCTGTAAAGTAAGTACTATGATTTTTAGATAAGGAAATCGAAACTTTGAGAGGTTAGATAAGTAGTCTAAGATAATACAGCCTATGAGTAGTCTAGCTGTAACTGAAACTGAGTCTTAACACAGAACCCGTGTTTTAACCTGCTTCGCCACTTGAAAAGTTACCCAACACCATGAGGGCAGTCTGGAAGTGCAAACAAGAGAGATGCAGGTAACACATTTTGGTGTTAGTCCCAGGGTGAAGTTTCAGAGAGGCAAGGAAAGACTTAGGAGAATAAGACCATGTTTCTACCATGATGATAGAGAATTAACTTTGAATCCCAATTAATCAAAATATTTCCCCTTCCTAAAAAAGAATTCCATTCTTCTCATTAGATGAGTTCTATTACAGAATTTTTACTCAGTTATTGTTATCATTAGTAGTATATTTTGAATTTAATCAATTGAAAATCTGTGGAAATTTTCTCTCATAAGTACCTTGATAGCATCCTTGATTTGGTCTCTTGGCTCACAAAGCCTACTATTTTTACTGTCTGTCCCTTTACAGAAAAGCTTAACAACTTTTGACTTAGAGTCATAATCTGTAAGTTACTCAAGCCCAACAGAAAAGTAGGATAAACCTGGAGTATATAAGACCATGTCTGATAAGACCAATTGAATGTTTTTTCACTACATCATGTTCAGACTTCTCTTATCAGTCTTTCATTTGTTTTTCTATCACTCCTAGTTTCTCCCTAACTAGGGGGACCAAACCAAAACATCTCCCAGTGCAGGGAGTTTGCTTTCTCCATTCGGGATTTTGCCAATGGGAAGTACATCTGTTCTTGCTGTTTGACGTTTCTTTGTTAGCTTGTTCCTCCCCCACAGCCAATATCAATTGTCCCCTGTGCATATATTCACTTCATTTCTGCCAAATTTTACCAGATGTTAGTTGTGTTATTGAGAAAGGAAGATGGACAAAATCCAAAATCCCAGATCAGCTATCTCCTGCCAATGCTTACCTTTATTCCTAGGGGATACATATATACAACAAATTCCCTGTATAAAGCATCTCACGTTGACAATTTCAGTGTCAATCAAATTTTATCCCAGTGTGTACATTCTGTTACATTTGTATATAAGAAGACCTAACATAATATCTGTCTTGCTTCCAAAACCAGAATTATATTATTCTTAGTTCGGTTTTCAATTTTCTGCATAACTATATCTCTAAAAGAAAATGGACTCAATGTTACTGATATAAATGGCACACACCATCAGATTTAGATCATTAATCCCTAGTCCAAAAAGTCAGAACACCAAGGAGAGAAAGTTATGTAGAGCCCATCCTTTGTAAGGACAAGTCAAGGGAACACAGCCAGCTAGAGGCAAACTCCCTGGAGAGAACCAGAGGAATGACTTTCCTGAAATAGCTCCCTTTTCTTCCCCAAATCACTCCCCAGAGATCACCATTGACTAATCCCATAGCCAGAGGGGACCAGGTGAAAAGCAGGGTAGAAAAGAGTGGGGAGTAAATTTGGAGAGACTGATAGAAGATATTTTTCATTACTTCCTTTTCCTTATGCAGTCAATAAATACTCACCTGTGTTTTGTGCCTGTAATTACACTAGACCTGGATATACTGCAGTAAATGAAGCTCATTCATGGTCTAATCCAGGGGTTATGCTGGTAGGTAATGTAGTGTTATAGAATGAAAAAGTTAGATCAAAGAGTGCGAGTACCAAAGGGTACAAAAGATATGTAGATTAAACATTTAAGAATCACAAACGAAGCATTGTTCTCTTTTGTTTTTATTTTCACAACAGATGGTTGAATGAAAAACTCCAATAAACTCAGAATACTGATTTAATAATGGAATATTATCAGTATAGCTCATTTAGAATATGTAATTAGATTTCATCCTTGATTATATGTGCAAATACCTCCTAAGAAAATAACAGCTTAATTTTGGTTCAGTAGCCATTTTAAAACTTTGAACCTCATGCTTTCTAAATTTTTGTGTAGTGTGATAGTCAAGGAAAGCAGTCGGCATTTATAAGTTGAAAGTTTTTTTTTTAAGATTTTTTTTTTTTTTTTTTTAATTTGAGAGAAAGAATGAGAGAGAGAGAGCACATGAGAGGGGAGAGGGTCAGAGGGAGAAGCAGACTCCCTGCCGAGCAGGGAGCCCGATGCAGGACTCGATCCCGGGACTCCAGGATCATGACCTGAGCCGAAGGCAGTCACTTAACCAACTGAGCCAGCCAGGCGCCCCAAGTTGAAAGTTTTTTTGTCTTAAATTGTTTCTAGGAAAATAAATAATATTGCCATTGGAGTAAAGGAAAGTTGCTATGAAAAACCTATTACACTGAGGTATAACCCAAGAGAAATCAATAATCACCCATTTTTGGTGTATAGTAAAATTAATGTAAAAATTGATATCCCAAATACTACCATTAAAACTGCCATATCAATAACAACAATAATAATAATAATACCCTATAAAAATATAAAGAGTCTGCTCAGAGGAAAAAAATCTTTTGTTGCTGTTACAGGAGGCTCCAAATTCTTAAAAGATTTAAATCTAAACTCATTTCAGTTTGCCATTTGTTTCCAGGATGATTCTGTAGACTAGAGATCAATTATTAATAAAATGGATATTTACCTTCTTGTTGTAAGGACTTTATTGTGTCCCTAAGGTCTTTCTGTAATGAGATCAAACAAGAGACCTTCATTTATTGTTTGTGGTCAACTAAAATTCCCATAATTTTTTCCATTAATTTATTTGAAGCTAAATCTCTCTCGGGTATATTTTTTAAAAAATTCTTAAATGCAGGTACATTGCATATCAGTATAACCATGTTGCACTGATTTTGTTTTGTCTTGAGCCGGTTATTCTAGTTTTTAATATACTTTATTCACATTAATTCTACCATCTGGCATTGTAACTGTTCTTCCTCTTTGTGTTTGGATCACAATTTTGATGACGATAGACTCAATTCAGAAACATGTGGTGTTATCAGTAGAGGCATTCCTACAGGCTGACAGAGATTAATTAAGCTGCATCAGTTCTGAATTTATCTAACTGCATGGTTTTGAACCTTCTTTATTTTTTAAATTCTTTTCAATGCATATTCTTAAATATTTATTAAGCCCTGACTATATGAAAGAAATTGGGTCAGGGGATGGGAATAGAAAATGAAAAAGCCATGATGTCTACCTCACAGGCTAGTGGAAAAATTGTCACGTTTACAACCCACGACGGTTAATGTGGTAAGAATTATGGAAAGCCCATAGAAATCATGAGGCCGAGAAGGTTCAATAGCAAGAGTACATGGATGGTTTAGGGGTCCAAGTTATATGGCTAACTTTTCTTGGTGAATACTTTGCCTCAGGAATTGCTATAAATGCTATATACGTTAGCTCATTTAATCTTCACAGTATTACAAAACACTTTGAGATGAGTTTCAAGGTCACATATTTATACTCTGCTTTTGAGTCTGGATTTGAGCACTGGTAGTCTCTCACCAGAGCCTATGTTCTTTGGGACCAAATTTGAATACCCATAAATACAAAATTAAGAGTGATTGACTTATTCTTGCTAGCAATAAGGAAGTATCAAAAGGTGATTTATGAAGAAAAATAACAATGCAGTTATTTTTTAAGAAAAATTATTCTAGAGTCAGTTTGAAGACTGGAATGGATAGGTTCATGGAAGGAGACTGGAAAAATGGAGATTTGACTTCTGTATTGACAGGAGAAGGGTCTGAGCTAGAGCAAAGCTTAGTCACTCTCATCACTTCCACCTCCATACCCTTCACCCTGCTTATGAACTGGATCACAGGAAATCCTAAAAAAGCATTCTCTCTATTCACATCTTACCTCAGGGAATCTCCTCCATTTGCTATCCACTAAAACCACTTTCCTGCACTGTTTCTGCAAATCTGCCATTTTTGATTCCATGCTTGCTTATGAAAAATTGCACTGTTTCTTGATGTCTTCAACTTTACTTTCTTCCTAAAATCCAAGTTTGATTTTCTAAAATCATAGCTCATTCTTTCCCACTTTTGCAACAGCTTTATTTCCTGGAAATCCTAGTCTGAGTTTGAGCGTGGCCAGGACACTTGAAATGGAGTGGTAGGAATGTTTCAACAAGAAAGTTGATCCTTTTATTCAAAGATCTCACTGGGCCCCAGAGTAGATTTTGAAACATCTGTCTTTCCCTGCCCACCTCCGCTAAGTCTTAAAGGCCAATGGGTTTTGCCGCTACAACACATGTTGAAGGATCTAGGTCAATACTACCTGGGCTTAACTGGGAATAGTGTAGTCCTCTATTATGCCTCTTATAAACATCTTCTATAAATTTCTCATGAGGTTTACTTCTGTGGCAAATTCGCAGCCTGTCATGGAGAAGGAGTATTTAATAATGTATTGACTGTTTACTTGTACACATTTGGACATATGACACTGAAAGTATCAGCATGTATGTTGTGACTAAAGGCCTCATCCTGGCTAGCAGCCATCACACAGAGAGCACAACAGATTAATTCATTGTCATTTTTTAAATTATAAGCATTCTTAATATGAATTATTTGTTTAATTAACACCTTCTGCCTTAAAGAGAGGTATTAGCATATGGACACATCTGTTGAGTCTGGCCTCCTGATGTGAAATGCAAGATATCTGAAAGTTAAACATGTGCACAGATATATGAGCACATATTCAAAGGCTATAATTCTCATTTCTCATGTAACCAAATGGTTTTGTGGATAAAAATGTGAAAAGAATCACAATTCATGGTAAGATAAACATTCACTCTGCATAAGTGTTGCCTTTAGCTCCAGTATATAACAACCAGTTATTCTGGTCACTAAAATAATAATACAGTTTGTTATTAGCCCAAGGAATTAGCATTAATTTGAGAAAGCTTTATGAAGGAAGTGACTTTGTGAAAGTAGGTAAGAAAATTTAATGGAGAAATGGAAGGGTAATCTTCTGTACCTAAGTAGAGAGTCAGAATTTGATTTATTTGTTTCAGAATTGTGATGCCCCTTCTAAGGTGCATGTAGGAAAAAATCAGTTGTGGTATAGAAAACATTAAATACAAAGGAATATCTGAGGGAAGCGAGGGTGCAATCAACTTAGTGTCCATGATTAGGAGATTCAGTTTAGTTTGAAAGGTAAATTGAAGTCAATGTAAGAGCCAAAATGAATGAATTGATTGTGGTATATAAATCAATAGTGGAAGAAGTTGACTACAGTCCACCAGTTTTAGCTATAGTTCAATAATAGAGCGTTTAGGAGGGAAACCAAATATATGATGGCAGGAATAAAAAGAGAAATGCATAGACATAAGAAATATCTGAGGGAGAAGAGGTTGAAATAAATGAGTATTGTTTCAATCCTTTGAAACTGAACACTTTAATGGTATTAATAATGGAAGAGTTTTTAGGGAAGTAAAGAGATTTTACAGTTGAGAGTGTAGAAATAATTTCTGTATAGAAATATTAGGTTCTATATATTGGTGGGCAAGTAGAAAATTTTAAAGGGTCAACAATAAAGAAAATACTGTCATCTCCATTAGTAGAAATGCTCAGAAAATCTGGATATTATTGACTGGCCAGCAGATGGACCAGATGATAAAAATTTCGTTTTCCATCTGTGTGCCTTTTCCAGTTTTATTGTTAACATGGTCTTCTTTCAAGTGTTCCTGGTATGTGTGTGTGTGCACACACGCACATATACACTATTCCTGCCGTCTGGCCGCTCTTTTTCTGTTTTCTCGTACTGAGCATCAGCATTGGAAAACAGGCAACAGCAGGTTGAGCGCTAAATAAAATGTGTAAAAATAGAAGTAACAGACTCAATGATACGATGAGATCTATAAGACTAGAGAATTAAGAAAAAAGTCAGTTGTTTTCTTCCAATATTTGCCTAAAAAACGGACGTAATGGAGGAAGATATAATAATTTGCCTTATAAATAAGATAAAAAAAATAACCACCGATCTTAGAGAAAATTTTAGAGCCCACTAACTACCTGATGACACACCTTGCCTCCACTCAAAACTCTTCAATGGGATAATGAGAGCTAAGGCTGAAAGAAACAAGGAGGTTCAGACTTTGGGGATGGGAACATTCTCAGATGAATCATGACAATCTTACAGGGCAAGTAGAAGTGGAGGTTAAAATGAAAAAATGACTTAAAGATTTCAGATGCTTACAAAATCATGTATTTGAAATGTCTATAGGTGAAAATATTATTTAAAAGAAAGGGCAATCTTGCTACTCAGGTTTTAGCATAAATACAATTTATTTTATATGCAAGACTAAAGGAAAACATAGCGAGAATTTTTTAAAAGTAAAAGGGATAAAGAGAAACTCAGTACCTGAAAATCTTGAAATTTCATCGTCTGTAAAAATATATTTTGAATTCCAGAGAACCATTTTAACCCTAATTAGAACAGAATAGAAATATTAACTCTAGAGAACGGAGTTGTGCTTTTTCACTGAAAACCTCAAATAAGAGGTAATTATCCAAGTTCATTATTTTTCTTTGTTTTAGTGCTGTTTCCTTTATCTTAATTCCATTATCAAACAATGTAATTCATTACAATTTAGAAAACTCATTTTCCTCTGTTTTCCACTCTGGACATTTGTGATAATTATTCCTCCTTCAGAGAACCCTCTGTTCTCTTATTCAGAGCCTCTTCAGCTTCTTATTGGATTTTTTTTTTTACATTGACTTGCGTTTCCTTTAACACGTTTTTATTTTCACTTTGGTATTTTTTATTTGATTAGTAATAATCCTATGAAATGATTTCCTAAATGAAAGTTGGACAGTCTCTGGGTGAGTCAGTTTCCAGATGACTTATGAGAACTATAGGTCCTGTTTTATGTTCACCATTATTTTTACATCTGCCCATTATTTCCCCAACATAGGCCCTTCCCTTCTTGGAAACTCCTGTGATCTGTTTCTAGGTCTCATTTCAAACCTTTTCTCCCCCCCTTACTTCTCTGCCCTCCATTTGCTTTTAGAGAAATCTTTCTCCTTCCTAGTCTCCTTCAGAGGAACTCTCACATTTCATTTCTTCTCAGACTCAATTGTCGTCTTGTTCTTTCATGATCGTCTTGAAGGCTCATCAAACCCAGATCTGAATCATTAGCAATTGAAAATGACTTTGACTTTCTTTGAGAGTTTCAAAATTAAACTTCAGGAAGAGAGGAAAGCATTCCCATTTTATTCTCTTGTGCGACTGTGAAAATAAAACAGCAAACTTTTATTAGAGCAATTCAAACATCCTAATCCTGTCATACAGTCAATAAAAAATATTTATTAAGTCATAAACTGATGTAACTGAAGGCTTATCTCTTGTCTCTTTCTATGACAGAGGGTGGAAAACCTTTCTTGCAGCTTGATGTGAGCCTGTGCCTAAATGGAGGAAAACCATCTGGTGGTGATGGTGGTAGGTAAGGGGTTCCTGGGATGTCTTTTTCTTTCTTGATCAAATGATGGATTGAGACTGAACATGGATGTGATGTGTGATGCAGCATTCTCTCTGTGACCATTAGGCAACAGACATGCAGATGGAGAGCTATACGTTGAGGATGGTGAAGCAAAACATGAAGTTCCTGGGCGGTTGGAAGGCCACTAACAACTGCCTACCTTTTTACGTTTATTTTGGTGTGATAGGAATTTCTCTGATCTCTTATTTGTCTAGTTTCCTGTTATTTGGAATCACAACTAATCCTAACACACTGTTCAAAGCTTCATCCTCGTGAGTACATGTCCTGGAATCAAAGCCAAATGTGTTCTTTATAGAGGAGCCCCCTTGTCCAATCTGTGTCCCTGATTCTCAGTTTCCCTTGGGGAGAAAAGCTTGCTTTCCTTCAGCTGTGTCTCTAGTTCAGACACAAATCAATAGGGTCAGTAAGAGGAGAAGGTATTGAACATCGGCAGGCTACTATCTTTTCCTCCACTCTCCACTTGAATAAAGCCATTTTCTGCCTATTGCTAAATCAATCATGCAAATTGGCTTCTTTTGTCTCAATTACTGGTTCAGGGGAAATGTTCAGACACGCCTGAATCCCTGCTTGTCCAAGTTGGGATGTCCAGTTTTTTGGGTTTTTTTTTTTTTGTAATATTTATCCAATTTATTTAATTAAATGTATGTGGAGTGGTGGTATGTAATTCACCAAATCTAAAGTAGTGACATCAACAAGTCTACCTCTTTTGCTAGCAGACATTGAACTAATCATAGATTTCTGTCTATATTTCTGATAACTCAGTTCCTTTCTCAGAATTTGTTTTTCTTCCAGTCATCAATCCTAGATCTTTAACTTACCATCATAGGACTTATAATTTCTTTTCTTTCCACCATTAACTGTTTTACACTCTTAGTATTCAGAATGTTGGTAGAAACATTTTTTTTGCAGATTACCATAGCTCTCTTGTTTTATTTCCTTTTCCACTTTATTTTGTATAGTCTCCCCAAGTTTTTCTTTTCATTCAAAGCATAGTGACCACTTTGACAGGAACCTCATATTGAAAATATTCCTTCCTGGTATTATAGAGCACATACAAAAATGTGCCAGACACAATATATATTACAAATATTATAATTTTATTTCAAGTTATCTCAGACATTATGACTGAAATTATTAAAATTATTAGCAATATACAAAGTGTGGCATCTCTCTTGATGATCAGATAGGGATCCCCAAATGTGGGGCAAGGATCACGTGGAAACCCATAGAAAAGATTCATCCAAGGCAGAACAAAATAGACAGAAATTTATTGAATACTGCAAGGGAGTGGTGGGCAGAACAGCAAAGGAGAGACTGCAATGAGGCAGTGGGTGGGGGCTGTTTTTAAAGGGGGAAGATAAGGAGATAGGGCGAGGTATGGCATTTTCCCTTTTTTGGTAACTGTGCCTGGTTGGAAGTAGCTCATTTGTTAGTTAGGGCCGATGGATATTTTGAGGTGGGTGGCCTCATGGGCCTGTCTGTATTCAGCCAGGGGGCTGCTGTGGGCCTTGACTAAGTTTCCATTGCTCAAGCCTATTGTCTAAAAGCAAGGTTTCATATATTTTTAGAATATTTAAATGTCCAGTTCATACATAACTACTTTTATGTCTTTGTTTATTTATTTAAAAAGATTTTATTTTTAAGTAATCTCTACACCCAACATGGGACTCGAACTCACAACCCCAATTCAAGAATCACGTGTTCTACTGACTGAGACAGCCAGGTGCCCCTCATTTTTATGTCTTTAAAATTTTATCCCATGTTGGTTTAACAAGGAAAATTTATGTATCACTAGGGCATAATTAAATTCCTGCCTTTATAGTTACTATATGCAAAGGTAAAAATTTTGAGCTTCATTTATAAAATATTGAAATTATTCAATAATTTTGAAACAATTCAAACTATGATCCCAGAGTCCTGGGATCGAGTTCCACATCAGGCTCCTGGCTCAGCGGGCAGCCTGCCTCTCCCTCTGACCTTCTCCCCTCTCATGCTGTTTCTCTCTCTCTCTCTCTCAAATAAATAAATAAAATCTTTAAAAACAAACAAGCAAACAAACAAAAAACTATTTCAATTGGATATTCATTTAAAAACCTAGTGTTTTTTGTAGTCATAGAACACACTGTAACAAGTGTAGCCACTGGAAGGCTTGAGCTGCTGTGTGGGGCAGTGGAGGGAACATTGATTGGCTTTACAACCTGGCAAAGCTGGGCTTAGACATCTCTGCCACACCGATGTGGTTACCTTGTGTGCATCACTTTCCTTTTCTGAAGCTCCGTGGTCTTAATTGTAAATGGTAATAATAATAGCTACTTAGTGCTGTGATGTTTTTGTCTCTTTTAAAATTAAACATATAAACTAACAAGCCCTTTTTTCTGACAATACCCTTTTTCTCCAACAATTAAAGATTTAACTCCTTCATGGAATCTTTTTGAATTAACTAGATTTCTTCTTCAAATCAACTGTCCTCCAATTCAGAAAAATTTAAAAACTTGGTCCTTACACTACTGTTCTGTATTTGAATTTATGACAAATTATATTTTCCTCTCTCTTTGTCACCTATGGCTTCAGTTGTTTGAGATACAGCAAATGCATTGACCGGTCTGTTGACTAACTGCCTAAGATAGAATGTTTGCTATTTCTTATCATTCTCATATAGTTTATTCATGCTTGATTTGTGGTTTTTACAGAGTTAAAAATAAATAACCATATTTCCCTTCTTTAAACACATTTTTGAATTATTCTTACAGGCATTTGGTGGAATCTCTAGAACCTACCATCGCCTGTTAGTTTAGCCATATTTGTAAAAGTAGTTAAGGACGTGTTAGGTTTGCCTGGTGTTATATCACAAGTGGGCTTATATGTTAGGTATAGTGGGCCCTTTGGCAATAAGATCCACTGGGCAGGAAGGAAAACTGGGCGCATGAAAGATGATGCAACAATTCTGTGGCCTGCCTCAGAGTCCCTTGGCCAGCCCCGATTTTAGCTGTAACTATGGTAGATGGTTTACTCTAAGTTCAGATTCACCTAACACTAACCCATGTAAAGCTGGTCAGGTGTCTTTCTATTTTTGACTTGGAGAATTCCTTGGCACCACAAGAACCTAACTAATCTACTCTGCCATCTTTTAAGTGAACAATTCTGGATGGCAATATTTTTATGCTTCTTAGAAGGTTTCAGAAAGTCAAGTCAACCTCTCTCTTGGTAGTAATCTCAACACACATCCATAGGGTTTTCTTTCTTCCATGTCAAGTTTACCTCTTCCTTTTCTCCTGCTTCATAAAATCATCTATCAAATAAACATGTACCCAACCCCTTATCTCTGACTCTACTTCCAGGGAAATCTTATGTAAAACAGGTGTGTTCTGTGAGAGGCTGCCCCTTGTGGTTATTCACATGGTCCCATGGACAATCGCCAAAAAGCACAATAAACCTACATATGATTAAAGACAAATATGGTGTAAAGAGGACATCTAATTTTGTAGTGAGGTTCAGGCAGGTAGAATAGAGGGTGACACTATAGTGGGACATAGTGGGATCCCAGCTGACAATAGAAAACAAATTTTTTTGTAAGAGTAAGCTGTGGTACAACCATATGAGCCAATGGGAGCCAGCACAGGTGTCCTGGCCCACACTGGAAGGCTGAATTTGCTGGATAGAAAGCCTGAGTCAGAAACTCAGGAACCTATGTTACACTGGTTCAACATGTCAAGGCAAAGTGAGAAATGTTGCAATTCAGAAGCTACAAATGAGTCCCAGCCTCATTCATAGAACATGAAATACAGTGTTTGTGCAATAAGATGCCCAGGTTGCCTTTTGTTCTTGTTTTCCAAGTGAAAGGTATTTTTCAGTTCATTTTTCTATCTGAGGAAAGTAGGAACTAATGAAAAAACGTCAGTACTTTTTTTACTTTTTATTTATGTTAATGTAGTGGAGGTACTTGGAGATTAAAGAGAGAAAAGAAGGAGAGAGGATCTCTCCCCAACTCCCTTTGCCCTTGGAACATCTATCTGAGTCATTGTCATGGAACCCCTTATGTTCTGGATTAATAAGTTTTTGTAGAACCCTTGTAGCTTTATATTTTCCATAGTGTCTGCTTGGTAAAAAGTTTCAAAACTTAATTACTTCTACAGCGAACAGTCTATTAATAAGGTAAAATGGATAATTCATAAAGGATGCTTATATTTCCCAGATTTCTGAAGCAGTCAGAGAAGAGCAAAGCAGGAAGGTGGACCTTTAAGGCCCAAATGCAATATCCAACCAGCAACTAGGTAAACACCATGGGAGATGGCTTAACCTTTTTGTTGTTGTTCTAGAAAAAGAAGTTGTCATGTGACACATATTGGGTTATTATGTTAAACTCCACGTGAAATTTTTGCCATAGTTGCTGACTGGGGTTTTGTGAGTCAATAAGATCTGTGTTCAAATTTCAGTTCATCACTTGATGACCATGTAACTTTGGGTAAGTCACCTCATCTCACTGTTTCCCTTCCTGCTAAATGAGTGGTGGGTTTGAAATAATCTCCAAAGCCCCTCCAATTTCCAGAAATTTTATTTTAATTCAAAACAGCCCAAATGTTCATAAAATATTCTGGAATTGACAGTACATGAGTAATCAGATTCTTAAGTGAACAAAATGAGTCATTTTTGGATGTTTACACTAAACATTTAACGATCATTTTATTCCTCTCAAACTGCATATTTATTTTTAGCTTAGGCATTGAGGTGTAGATTTAAGTGTTGTTGGCATGAACATTCTGACCATTTTTATAAAAGAATGATACTCTTGGGAGATTAAAAATTCTAAGATGCAAAAAAGCCTGAGAAATATAAACTATATTTTAGTGTACCAACTGATTTTGCAATTGTCAAATGCATTTATATTCACATTCACAATAGATTTCATTAGCGATTCTTAGCATATTTTTACCACATGATTAAAACCTTTATAGTGTTTGAAGACATCTCTCCTAAAGGAACAGATGCAATAGAAACAGATGCAGAAATCAGATAAGATAATATATGTGAAAAAATTTTTAATTATAAAGTATATACATACAAAGAAGTATTACAATTAGGTATGATATAGTGACTGCAATTGTGTAAATTGTTTCTAGATGGTCAGATGACCAATTTGATCTCATATTCTTATTTTTATTCTTATTCCATATTCCAGTACTCTAAAGTTAGAATTCCATCACAGCTGCTGGTTTCACTAACATGTTGATTTGGGCTAAGGAGTAGCAGAACTGACCAATTTTTGTGGTCTAAGCTTTTGTGGATTTTCTAAGCCACTTCTTGGTGAAGTGTTAGTCCTGTGTGTAGGGTAATGAAATACCTGCACCAGCAAGAGTGTAATGGATAGAAGTAGAAACTGAACTTGTACTCTAAGGATAATGGGATGGGAATTTGGAAGAATTACACTGGAGGACAAAGTCACTTAGTTGGGTCAGACTAGCCAATGACAGTGACCAAGTCCTCTGAAGGAAAAGTCCTCTTCGGCAATATCAGAGCAGAGGGCACCTGAGTCAGGTGGGAACCTGTAATCCATAGATTTAGTAGCTTGCCCATAAGGCCTGTAGACTTCCCATAGCAGCGCCCTATTCTCTCTGGGTGAACGTGTAAAGGACCTTGTAAGTTCTCCTCAGTCACTCCCAGATACCTCTTTTGTGAAGAGCAAGTCTTGAGAATGCCAAGAAGAAAAGTCAGCATCTCGGTATTGAGTAGGTTTTAGAATCTTCTTTTGTGGTGAAGAAAAACATGAGAAAAGTATGACTAATTGTTTCTCATGATGAGTATATAAGTTAATTTCAAAGCTCAGCGAATCAATGAATCTCTCAGTCTAATAAATGTTGAGTCCTAAAAATATGCATAAATTATAGAGGAAAAATAAAATGCAAAAAGTATAAAATGAAATTAGAATAAAAAATATGTTTTGTGAGATAAACTATTTTATTTACAGAGCTGTTATTTGGATTTCTCTTCTGGTTAGTTGCATAGGAAAATGTGTTACTTTATCTCTCAAAGAATCAAACTACTTGTTCTCAGCCTTTCTGGCCCATCATTCCAGACTTAGCTGAAGCTTTTTTGGAATGCAACAGCAGCCTTTACACTGTCTGCATGTGAGGGGGTAGGATCTTGGGGTGTTGAAAGATAACATTACTTGGTAATCTGCATTATTTTGTCTGCAGTTCTGGCGGTATATAGCTATGTGTCCCAGGGCAGCCTGTTCCCAATGCACAGAGAGTGGAATTAGATTCACTGAGGCAATAGAAAAATCAGCTTTAGAATACAGATTCCCCACAGTTACACTCAAATGCTTGGGTTACTAAGCCATGTTTCCTCTGAGGTGATTCAGAATCTGTCCTATTGTCCTGTAGTATTTCAGACACCCGCCAACTAAGCCTATACAAGTGGTTTATGTGGACATAACTTTCTATTCTCCAAACTTCCACTTTTTTTAAATCAGATGATTTTTTAATAATGTGATAAACTTCTACTTTTTTTAAATCAGATAATTTTTGAATAATGTAATAAATGTAATAAATAAAATTAAATATTACATTTAATAATGTAATAAATAAATAAATAAAATAATGTAATAAATGTGAATATAAACTTAACAATCCCCTATAAATACAAATCTCATGACGAAGAAAGGAAGGGGATGTTCAAGTTAGGCCATGTACATGATTTGAAGGTTTATAGTCTGATTTTTATTGGGACCATTGTCTGATTTCCTTTGGCCATTGAATATTTTTTATGTGCCTTCATTGGTAGTCAGTGGTCATCTTTATGTTGATATAAGAGGCTTTTATTAGAGAAATTATTAATAGAATGTTTAAGTCTGGACTTAATATTCAGAATCTTTTTCAAATAAACAAATTCAGAATGGAAATGATCGTTATCTCTGTTTTCAGTAACACCCAACTTGACAATTTCTAGAAGACTAAATGCTACTTAGAGACACTCTGTTTTCCATTGGTCAATGCCATTGACTTTAGCAAATATCTGAAAGCAGAGATTTCAGTACATTGCAGCTTTCTTCCAATTTTCCCACAAAGTTCTCCTTCTTTATTTCATTAAAACCAATTAGGCATATTGCACTGGCAGAGATTAATACTGCTAAATGTCAATGATGTGTCTGCATTGAAAAAACTATTGAGCTGAAGAGTAAATAGCAATACAATAAAAATGCCCTGACATCTTCCTTGCAGGAAGCCAAGAACCATAGGTTGGCAGGAAGAATAAAAAAGGGGATAATAATGGTTGATCACTAAATTGATTTCAGTAGTTCACATTCCCAGAAAATAAGCTGAATGTACACACAGAAAACAGAGCAAACCAAAAAGGAAAGATGGACAGTCATCTCTGGTGGGTATGGTCTTTGACATAAGTGGACACCTTTGGCAGTGTTCTCAAGAATGTGCTGAAAATGAAATAGTGATCTTTCCTCTTCTTTACCACTCACGATGTCATTAATTAGCAGCATTCTTGAAAAGTCTTGTTGTCCTCCAGGCATGTGGACTATGTTGTTCATCTCTGAAATCTAGTTTCTATCAGAAATTTCTCAGTATGCAGCAAAACACCAGATACAACAGAAATGCTTTTCTTAGTTGAAAACCAAGGTGACTGGCTGGATCAGTGACCAGCAAATGATGGCCAGGGGACATAATCTGGCCCACTGCCTGGTTTTGTAAGGACCTTGTGCCAAGAGTGATTTTTTTCTACATTTTTTAATGGCTGGGGAGAAAAATCAAAAGTAGAATAATATTCTGAAATATATGAAATTTAAATTTTTATATTGATAACTCATGTGTCTGTAAAGAAAGCTTTATTGAAATGCAGCCAAACCCATTTATTTCTGTAGTGTCCCCAGCTGCTTTTTGTCCTGCAGCCACGATGGCGGAGTTGAGTACATAAATACCTCACATACCATGTGGGCCCAACTAAGACCAGGTGTGATTTCTCAAATTCCAAACTTTCTTTGCTGGATCTATGGTGGACTTCAGCATTTGTCTTCTTGCCTATCTAGAAAGGAGAAAAATCATCAAACTCCTTGAAAGAGCATTACCACATTGTTCTTAATAGCACAGGCTCTGAAGACTGATAGCTGGGCTTACATAGTAGTTTTTTTCCCCTCCTTTAAAAAATAAATTAAAAAAATTTTTTACTGGTTTATATACATTGTTTCAGCCATTTCTCTTGTTTGCTTCCTCTAGATGACTCCCTGCTCAGGCTACACGGTGCAGATCTAAGCATTTCCAATGGGGTGATAGCAGTTTTCAGCCTCACATACTCGTGCCAACTTAATCAGAGAAGGGGTCTTATATTCCCAGCTAAACTTAAGAGTTAGAATATTACCATCATTCTCTCTGAACCAAAAAAATAAAAAATACGATGGGGTGATTGATGTGCACCACTCATAGCCCTCTCCTGGAAATTGGCATTGAGGTAAACTCTCCAAAATACACACCGGGGAGACGAATACCTAAGGAAAATTTGAGAGGCTGTTGCAAGGCAGACGCAGAAGAGCCACAGGGTAGCAAATAGTGGTTCACATCAAGATCAGAGAGCCTCTTAGATAATGATGTGCAGAGCACAGCCTACATCCACACCTCAACCCAGCTCTGTGGCCCCCACCCATCCCCAAGCACACAGTGTTTCTTATTACATGATAAAAACTCTTTCCTGTGGGACACCTGGGTGGCTCAGTTGGTTAAGTGTCTGCCTTCGGCTCAGGTCATGATCCCAGGGTCCTCGGATCGAGTCCCTCATTGGGCTCCCTGCTCAGTGGGGAGCCTGCTTCTCCCTCTGCCTGCCACTCCCGCTGCTTGTGCTCTCTCTCTCTCTCCCTCTCTGACAAATAAATAAAATCTTTAAAAAAAAGCCCTCTTTCCTGATAAAATATGACTAAAAAGAAAGCCAAATTGCCTGTACTGGGCAAGATGTAAAGAAAAAGAAAAAGGGACCAGCAAAGTAAAGAAGTCACTGACAATTCTGTTATGAATATTAAGGCTCAATTCTATTATCTTCTATTATTCCTCTAGTTGGAAGCATATTCTTTCTTGAAACTCCCTTAAAATCAAAGGATATGTAGACAACTTTCTGGCAAAAACAAAAACAAAAACAAAAACAAAACAAAACAAAAAAACCCCACACAGGACAAATAGCTCAAGCCCACTTTTCTCTAGAGAGCATTTGCCTTTCCAAAATTTTTGAACAGGGTTAAAACCCCAGTGGACCTTTGTCCAAATAGAATGTTTATACTAACTCTTTGATTTTGTGCTTGCTGATTTTATTTTATTTTTAGGTGGTATAACAAAATGTCTCTTAAATCTGTTTTGTTCTATCTAACTGCTAGGGCAGGTGATGTCCAAACTTTATACAACAGTTTCTCAATTTACACCCATGAATTCATCTCCCCAAGCTACCCTTCAGAAGGCTGCAAATTAGTTTTACAAAAATTTCAAATGTACGTCCAGAAATTAAATACAAAAATCTTTAGTTTGATTACTAAAATCACTTCACTCTGTTCTTCCAGTTTCCTTTTTAAGGCCAAGTATCACACACTCTAAATTTCACCAACACTTAGTCACTATTTCCTCAACTTGCCTTGCATGTTTATGCCTCCACAAGTCTTATCATGTCATTTCCTTAGTTTGAAATGCTCCTTTTCTTCCTCCACTTCCATATGTCTTTTTTGACTAGTCAACTGGTGATGTACTTGAGGTGTTTTTGCTTGAAATCTCTTGGTGAGAAGTCCTTTCCACCTGGGAGTTCACTTTGTACCTCTGATACAGATGGCATGTGCTACACATGGCATGGGAGTGGTGTCGGAGCCAGCCTCCCCACTAGACTGCAAGCTAGGTAACTGGAGAGCAGAATGGTCAGAAGCACAGACTTGGGAATCAGAGACTGACGCTCCACATTCTGACTTTGACTCTAACTAGTTATAGGACCTAAGGTAAATCAACTTAACCTTTCAGTTTCCCTGTCTGTGCAAGGGCAGAGCACAATGGCTTCTGGGCTGGCTCATATAATTTGCAATCACCTTCTTTTAAATTCCCCTTGTCAGTTCACAGATCATAAATTTAGCACCATACATACCAAACCCCTTAAAATTCTATAGGCCAATTTTTGGGGGAAGGTAGGGGGGAACACAATGACCAAAAGGAGAAGAAAGAGTTAATCTTCTAAATGAATGTGATTAGCATGGATGTAATATTGCCGACCTCCTTATCAGGAATTGGCACTGATGGACACTGATTTGCCTGGCTTGGCTTCTTCTTAGGTGGGGAGTTGTGCAGGTTGTCAGGTAACTATATTATTTATCAAAATCCAGACACATCTGAGAGTGAAATGGATGCTATTAATAATTAGGCCAATAATAATAGGCTTAGGCAACATAGAACCAGACGAACCTTCCTGGACATGCTGAGACATTAAGTTTGATTTCTCAGCATCTGAAAAATAATCTTATATCCTGTAGCAGGCCCCTCTCTGGTTAGGAACCCAGCCTTTCTTGTGCTCCTTCCAACTTTTGTACCAAACCAGGGTCGCCATCTTCAGAGCAAGGCAGTTTTTCACTGGTTCCCTTCGCTCAAGGCTCTTACATTATATTGGAGGAATTCGAAGAGGCATGACTCTTCACAGATTTATTTCCCCTAAAGACCAAATGAGAGAGTATGAAGTATGATTTCTGTTAATCTGATTTAGAAATATGACTTTACTAATACAAATTAAAACTTTTCATTGTCCCATATCCTACTGTGGAGAATAGATGTCTCGAGTTTGTGTCTCTTAACACTTCTTATCTAAACCCAAAATTGATCACTATCGCAGTTGTTTCCTTTTAATAGGGTGAAAACAACAAGAATCTATACATAAATCCTTAATACACAGGCATATATGTATCTATTATATTATTTTCCAGTATCAGATTTAGCATACCTTAAGCAGGATTTAAATAGTCCTTAAAAATGGAGATAACAACCCCAAGGAGGAGACTGAGATTCTAAAATTCAATAGACATGTGTGATTAATGATGAAACTATGTAAATATGTGGTTTAGTAATGATTCTTATCTTTTCCAATGAATATGCTGCTGATTACTTTCAGTACAATGGAGGAATAGAAAGTTTGAATGTTGGAGATTTCCAAGTATTGCTCCTGGACATTCTTTGCTCCAACAAGTAAACTCTCTCCTTAGGTAATACCTTCCAGTTTTGTGACTTAAACACCATCTCTAAATGTTCATTTGTAGGCCCTACCTCAAATAACTAAATACTTTCTTGCCATCTCCACATGTATATATAATACACATTTTCTAACTTAATTATGTCCAAAATAAGCTCTTGTTTTCCCAGGACCTCACAGCCCTTTCCTATCCTATGTTCAAATCCCAGTAAAGGTCTCTACTCTCCACCCATAGCTTATGCCAAATTCTAGGAATTAATCTTAGTTTGACCTCTTTCTTTCACCCTTAAAAAGTGTAAATCAGTCAGAGAAAGACAAATACCATATGGGTTCACTTTTATGTGGAATTTAAGAAACAAAACAAATGACGGGCCAGGGGGTCAGGGCGGGGGAGGGGGTGGTGGCAAACCAGAAAACAGACTCTTAACTATAAAGAACAAACTGAGCGTTGCTGGAGGGGAGGCAGGTGGGGGATGGGTTAAATGGGTGATGGGGATTAGGAGGGCCCTAGTGATGAGCACTGGGTGTTGTATGTAAGTGAGGAATCACTAAATTCTACACCTGAAACTAATATTACAGTGTATGTTAACTAGCTGGAATTTAAATAAAAACTTGAAGAAAAATTATAAATTTCCCTACAAAATCAATCTCTAAATCATTCACTTGTCTTTATAACCAACACCATCATGTACTCCTGTTCCCTAGAGCACTGTGATTGTCTTCTAAATTTGGCCTTCTGACAACATTCACAAACATTCTCCTTAAAGATTCTTAAAAACAAACAAATAAACAGATCATGTTATACTGCTGCTTAAACACTCCCTGAATGCCTGTTTCCTACAAAGCCTTTATAATCCTGTTCTACCTCTCTGACCCCATCTCATGTTCTTACTCAAAATATTTAAGATACACTGTCTCCATCTCCTCCTTGAATGTGCCAAGCTCTTCCTTGCTTCCTGGCTTTGCTCCTACTGTTACTGTTGCCCAAAACGTTTCACCTCTGAGTCTTTGCAAGGCTCACTGGTTCTCACCCTCAGGGGCTCAGGGGTCACCTCCTCAGGGTAATCTTCCCTAACTACTTTATCCTTCCCCAGTTGTTCCATTATATTTTTGGTACTTATATATGTCCATGTATCATATACATATATGTTTTCTTAATAATTTGTCCTCCATCATGAGAATGTGATCACAGATTCATTGCTAATATCCCTGACACGAAGTTCAGTGCCTGGCTTATAGAAGGAGCTCAATAAATATTTGTTGAACTATTTATGAATATATTTGATTAATTAAGGTAATTTAAATAAAAAGGGATAACAAGAATTATTACTCCCTCTTCATAGGCCATGTGAGTGGATTTATTTGGGTTGTGAAGCAAAAGGAAACCCATTTGCATTCTGCCCTCTTAGCACCAGAATAGAAGACCAGACCCTGATAACGTGGCCTTATATTCTCTGATATCTTCTGAAAGGTCCAAGAGGTTCGTTAACATTTCTTATGTCTTGAAAAAAGTGAAACCAAATGTAAGTGAACAAAGTATTAAAATTCAAGCCAGTAAGTGTTGTGTGCAAAGTTTAAAAAGTAGTATAGTTTGAATAAACACATCACTAGATCAGCAGATGGATAGCAAAGCAATATTTCCTGAACAATTAAAAAGGGATTCAGGATAAGACTTACTTGCCTAAGCAGGTTTTTAATGCATATAAATTTGTTTTGTTTTGGAAGAAGATGCTTTCTAGACGACTTATTTATTATAGTTCAAAACACACATTTAATTCTATTTTTATCACTTTTTTTCTACAGCCCCCTATTTTTACAAATGACAATTCCATTTATCATCTTACATTTTCTAACTTATATAAATCTCATACTTGTGCAGAATTAACTATGTTCATCTATGCAACAAAAGTGTTCTGCTTCATAATTTAGCATATTCGTAATTAGCACTGATCAGTTCCCAGAACATAATTATCAAACTCCTCATCTATGGGTAAAAGCAGATTTAGTCTCAGAATCTGTCTTGTACCTTACATTGGCTCTAACCACTTCCCATTCAAAAATGTAAGGATCTCCTTCTTACTTAGACATATCTAAGCTCAAAGCATCTATCCTTGCCTGGGTCTATTTCTCTTCACTGCCTGTAGCAATGTCAGGCTGGTTCAAACTGAGTGTTCCATATATGAAGAATACAAGCTGTGGTGACATTTTTGCTAAAGCAGTAGCCTCGGGTGCTCGGCCAGCATTTGTACCAATGGTGGTGAGAATAAGAAGCAGACTCTCCATATAAGGCTCAAAGAAAGGGGATTTTGGCCATATGGGCCAAAGACATTTATGTTAAAATAATTTTGATTATTGCTGCCAGTCACCTCCACAAAGTGTTTGGCCCTTCCAGGATGGCCAGCAAAGGACATGTCTGGAGCCAAAGCAAGGTGGTAGATTCAGATTTCCATAGAGACTACCATCAACAACATGCTGCTTTTATGGTGAAGTGGATCAGGATCTTAGTGGTAGTGGAGTCTCTCCAGTGGAATGCACACTTGGCAAATGGGTGAATTTTGGCTCAAGGGGTGATTTATCACAGAATCAAATTTGCCTTTCAAGACATGAAACCCTTTCAGTAGAGTATGATATTGTAACTCGAATATATCCTCTGCCTATTGGAACTTGGAATAACTAACTTAATAGGCCCTAGGCATAAAGGCCACAAGCTTGGTGGTCATTTCTTTCAGTTTACAACTTCAGTCATTTCCCAGAATGAAATTAATCCCCTGCAAGATGTTTCACATGATTACATATTTCTCTTCCTTTTGATTCAGTTCTAGAACAAACCAAAGAGTTCTCTTCAGTTTTTTATTCTTCCCTGATCTGGGCCTTGTGGTATGGCCACCCTATTCCATGCTAGTTGGATGTCTCTACTGCTGCATTCTGGAAGGAAGGTTAAGATATATCTTGGCTTCTTCCCTTCCAGGAGAGTTGATGCTAGTCATCCGCTTTTCCTGCCACCGCCAGTACAAGATATCAAGAGGTGAAATAACTTTGGCAATCACTATGTGAAAACAAATAGACAAATAAAATATTATACCATATTCTTATTTCAGGAAAATAGAACCTGCCCATTTGTGTTGGACAAACTCTCAGTGCTTCTAAAAAAACACCCTTTGTAAGACAAAGATCTGTGTTAGCTAATTAAAACACAATACCATGCATGATAAATCGTAACAACTACAAATGATCATAGGCCAAATAAAAGAGCCTCAAAATACATAAATTAGAGTTAAATACAGACAATTCCACAAAAGTTGTAAAAGATTTTAGCAACCCTCTTTCAACATTCACAGAACAACGCGAGACAGCCTAGTATTGGTGTAAGGAAGACAAACAGATTAATTGGACAGAATAGAGAACCTAGAAAAAGACCCACACGTATATGACAAATAGATTTTTGACATAAGTGTCAAGAGAATTCAGTGGGTAAATTTGAAAGTCTTTCCAGAAAATGGTGCTGGAACAACTAGACACACTCCTGGGGAAGTAGGGAAGGAAATTTTGTTAACACTTACCTTACATCCTACACAAGCAATTAACTTGAAAGAAATATAGACCTAAAGGTAAAAGCTAAACTATAAAATTTCTAGAATAAAACACAGAAGAAATCTTTGCCTTGGAGTAGGCAATGACTTCTTGATAAGGCACCAAAACATGCACCATAAAAGAAAACAAATAACATTGAACTTAATCAAAATTCAAATCTCTGGCTCTTTGAATGCCACTATTAAGAAAACTAAAAAGCAAGCTACAGAGTTGACTATTTCCCAAACATATTCCCAAATATATTGTCCAAATATATACCTGACAAAGGATTTGTTTCTAGAATATATAAAAAACTCTTACAACACAACAATAGGAAATCAAGTGTATAGAATGACCCAAAGATGTGAGTAGACACTTCAAAAAAGAAGATACACAAATACATGAGCATATGAAAAAGCTCGGTATCATTCATCATCAGGAAAACTGTGGAAAGCTATTGTCCTTTCCTGCAAAATGTGAAACATATACCTAGCAGACAAAATACCAATTCTTAGGTATTTACCCAAGAGAAATCAATCTATATCTTCCCACAAAGATTCACCCTCAGATGGGGATGGCAGCTTTACTAGTAATAACCAAAAGCTGTAAATAACTCAAATGTCCACAGACAGGTAAAACATATGTGGTACATCCAAACACCGGAATACCACTCAGCAATTAAAAGGATCAAAATACTGCTAATTGCAATAAAAGTGATAGATTTAAATTCTCTATGCTGAGTGACAGAAGGCAGACACAAAAGAACACATACTATATGGTTCCATAGATATACAATTTTTAAAAAATGCAAATGTATTTAGAATGACTAAAAGCTGATGTCGCCTTTAGACATGGACAGAGAAGGAAGGATGAACTGCAAAAGGACATCATCTCTTTCTCGAAATACTGATGATGCTCTGTATCTTGATTGTGCAGTTGTTTTCAGAGGTGTCTCCACCAAAATGCATCTAATTTTATACTTTATATAGGTACAGATTATTGTACATAAATTATGCCTCATACAATTGATTTATGGGTAGTAATGTGGGGATTTAAATTTGTAATTTTCTGGATCCAAGGCAACCTTGTTAACCAATATTTAATTACTTCTCTTAATATGTTCATGTAACTTCATGATTTAAGCTTGGAGTTTTGTTGATGTAGCCAAACCACACTAGACACACTCATTTCTACAGTTTCCATGAACAAGCTACCTCTTCGGTCCCTAGCTAGTGTCTTCGGTGCACTATGAAACTATGAACTGTGGGGCACCTGGGTGGCTCAGTCTGTTAAATGCTCAACTCTTGATTTCAGCTCAGGTCATAATAGTGGGTAGTGAGATCGAGCCTCATCAGGCTCCACACTGGGCGTGGAAACTGCTTAAGATTGTGTCTCCTCCTTTGCCCTTCCCTGCCCTCTCTCTCTCTCTCTCAAAAAATAAAACAAAACAAAACACTATGAACTGTTACTTTATGAGAATATGTGAGGTTGGCATTATCCCAAGCTGCTTAATCTATTTTGGTTTTCATCATTGTATATCTACCAATAAGCCGTTAAAAAAATCCATGATGGAGTGGGAAAGGAAACAAACTAATTTACGTGGATATTGTTATTTTCACCCTCTGCTCTCTGTTCTTGTCATCCCAAGGCAGTTATATCTTATGAGAATAGGGTCTCCCCATGTCCTTTGTTCCTTATTTTATAAAGCATTCTTTTACATTGTAAAAGTACTAGTATTACAGTGTGGTTAAATATGACTAGTTTAATATCCTCCCAGAGATAATAGATCCTTGAACTTGTAGAAAATCTTTTATGTGGCTGTTGGTTGTATATATATTTATATTTATACTATATTTATATAGTTTATATATATTTTAGACTTGCCCTTTAAAGTAAAATGTTGTGGTTCTTCTTCTTTCAAGTGTCCGTTTGTTTTATGATTTAAAAATGCAAAAAGTAATAATTTCATTTTAGTTATTGGAAGTAGGGTTTAATTATAAAGCAATTCTTCCTTCCCTTTCACAGAAAAATGAATCAATAAAGTTTTCCATGTGGCTAAAGAAGACAGAGTACAAACAAGGTGGTGACTATTACTGTGGCAACACAGCATTTGTATTTACCCATTTATTTTTCCACCAGATATTTTCAACATAGAATATTGAAAAGTTTGTGATTTTCTTTCTTGGTTTTATTATAACACATTTACATGTGTTTAAATTTAATTCTGTGTTTTTTCACAGAGAACTGAATTACTCTTTTTGTTGGATATTAAAAATTGTTTTGAGAATTTCAAACACATTTTTCTGTTGTAATCTTTGGAACTTTTAAGAACAATGTATCTGGGAAGGGGTAGTTTCCTGATTACCTGATTTTGTAAGGGTACATAAACTTAGAATTCTGAAAAAAAGATTCCCAAATCTTGTGTTTTTCTCAATTCATCTTTCCTCATTGCTTGCTTTTAATTTTTAAAGTTCATTTCATAGCTTCAGTTCTGATTTTCATTTTATTTTATTTATTTCATTTTATTTTTACAGAAAACAGGCTTTGCCTGTTTTCTCCTTGTCCAAGTTTGTGTCCAGCCTGGCTTCTGGCTCTGGGCTGGGTGAACCCTAGTGTAGTGAAAGGAACAAGAGTCTTAGTGTCCTGAAGATGTGAACTTGTAACCTAGTTCCATTACTGCCTAATTGTGTCCACACGTGAGCTATTTAGTTATGCTGGGCTTATGTGTCATGTGGACTAATAATAGGCAAATTACAGTGTGGTTTTGAGACTAGAATGGGGCTCTGTAGGTAAAATACCTGGAGAGTAAGTACTAGTTCTCTGTGCTTGATGCCGTGTTCTTCCCAGCTACCCGGACCCTGACCTCCAACCCTGGAATCTTTATTCATCCGTTTCAGTGATACCAGAGGACACCATTCCTGATACTTAGCTGACTTTTAGATATTAAAAGGCTCTCAGTTCTCACATTGTGACTAACTTGTCCTGCATTTCCTTGTGGTAATTATTTTATTATCTACAATGTGAAGTTGACTTTAGTGGCAGTCACAGTCCTGATCTTTAGTTATTTTTTTTCTAGAGGTAGTAATCAAGTATTTCATGTTGAACTTCCAACATTTAATTGATGTACCAGAGTCATTATTCACTTTCTGTTATATTTGTTCAAGTGACAGAAAATGGAGTTAGAAATTGAGTGAATAGTATTGATAATATTGATTGAGCAAATTCTTCAAAGAACATTATGTATATCCTATATACTATATTAATTCCTAAATTAATAAGTTTTTATGTTTAATAATTATTATTGTTCTATAAAAATAATATTTTGCATGACATATAATAAGAGAGCCTAAAAATGAACACTTAGTTTGGGTTTATGGGGCAGTATTCTCCAAGAGTTATCATAATTAATTAATATTATGTTATTATTGTTAAATATGTTCAATAATTTTAATTTGCACTCTAGTTCCTAGTTTCATTGTATACATATAATAGGCAAATGGGACTTCAGACACAAATTCAAATTAAAAATTCAGAAGCACTTACTTAAACATGCATCCCCACCCATGACACAGTATTCCTTAATTCATTATTGCTGTAGCCAACATCTTAAAAAACACTCGCAGTTTAAATGTAGGGACTACATGAACTGCTTAATTTATGAGACCTGATTTTCATGAAAATTACCTAAGATAATTCATAGTAATATACATCTTTTTTCAAATAATGATAATCAGGAAGCATCACAAATTTTACCATTTGCAGCATACAGAGTTAGACTTTCTCACCTGTTTTGTTTGGGAAGAAAAGAAAACATCAAAAGGAAAGAAGGCCAGATGAATAGTTTTGTTGCAATTAGTGGTGATGCATGTAGTGAACTGCTAAGTATCCATGACTAATCGAGATAGACAGGGCTGTCCCTTGCTAATCACAGAAGATATTGGCCTGTCTATAGGAGAAAGGAGTGATTATATCAAAAAGAACAGTCAGCTATTACCAGGGCAAACTCTGTCAGGAGTGTCTGTGAATGATAAGACAAAAGGACAGAGATGAAATTAAAAGCAGCATTAACTATCTTTAAATAAGAAGGCATTTTTATGTGCTCACGTATTGCATTGAAAGATGTTTTGTTTTGTTCTTTTACAAAATGTATTTTTTAAAGAAACACTACTTTATTATAAACTCATGAAATTCATCATCACAAAAATTTACCATAGTAATTGTTTCCTACAATATTGTAAAGCACTTAAAACTTTATCATTATTTTATATTTTCTACATAATCTCTAAGTGCTAATTATAGCCAATATCAAATCAAGTACAGAACGGAGGATGAAGCCAAATGAAGCAGGTGGGTTGAATTTTTGTGGTAAGGTAATGTAGTTCTGTTTGTTTTCGGTCTGCCATTATTTATGTAAACACACGATTAAGTCTTAGTTTATAATTAATAAATGATTAGTTTCTACCAAATACAGGTTTAACTTTTTTTTTAAGATTTTTTTTTTTTATTTATTCATTTGAAAGAGACAAGAGAGCGAGTGAGAGAACAACAGGGGGGAGTGTCAGAGGGAGAGGGAGAAGCAGACTCCCCACTGAGTAGGGTGCCCAACGTCAGAGCTTGATCCCAGGACCCTTGGATCATGACCTGAGCTGAAGGCATTTGCTTAAACGACTGAGCCACCCACAGGGACCCCTACAGGTTTAACTTTTAAGTTTTGTTGTTGAGGCTTCTGTTTGAATATCATCTCTGAATTCAGCAAATATTTTTTTTTTTAGGAATCAGCAGTTGGAAATTAACCTTTTGGTGGATTATCATTGAATCATCTCTGCTCTCTCATTATTAATAGTCTTCGAAAATTTCCCCCTTTTCCAGTTCATTGGATAAATCTAACTAATCAAAGAATAACACAAAAATTCATAAAAGTTCAGTTGTTTGTAAAGAAATATATTTTCAAATTTCAGAGCTCTAAAGACTGAATATATTTGGTGAAAGAATTATGTTGCAGTGAGTAAAAACAGAATTTTGGGGAATTTTTTTTTTACTCTTTTCTGTAGAATGCACATAGTTACAGAATAACTTCAATAGAAAAGAAAATACAAAGTCAATGCAAATAATATTGTCAATGCATGTATATACCAGATATTGTTGTAAATACTTTTATATATATTACATAACTGAACCCTCACATCAATACTGTGGTAGATTCTGTTTTTATCGTTGTTTTACACAGGTGGGAACTGAGACATAAGAGACTCAAGTACTTCAGATCACACAGTTAATATGATAGAACAAGATTTTAGGGGCACCTAGGTGGCTCAGTGGGTTAAGTATCCAACTTTTGGTTTTGGTTCAGGTCATGGTCTCAGGGTCCTGAGATGGAGCCCTGCCTCAGGCTCTGCACTCAGCGCAGAGTCTGATTGAGATTCTCTCCCTCTGCCCTGCCCCCTCCCCAACTCAGTCGTGCACGTGCTCTCTCTCTCAAACAAATAAATAAAATCTTAAAAAAAAAAAAGAACAGGAATTTAAATCTATTCAGTCTGGCTTCACAGTCCATAAGTTTCATTACCGTAGTATTTTTCATTTCATGGTGAAGCAGATACAAAGTTGTGGGACAAGAACTTTGACTTGGTTGGGTAGATAAGCTTGATTTAGATTGTGATGGAATAAATAGAAAGAGTAAGTATATCCTTGAATTTTTTTTTCTTTCAATGATTGCTGTAACTCAGCTCCAAAGAGAGAACTCTACAGACTAGGCATAAATTTTTGGTTGGCTGAACAACTTCAAGTCATATTAAGTCACAAGGGGATTAATATAAATTGAAAGCCTCAATGAGCTCACACCAAAATTCTTTGAATGTTTACTACTGCTTTTATTCAATTCTAAAACATTATAAATTTTAGAACAATTTCTGGGTATAGATGGGGTTTAACTGAAATACTAGGAACTCATTGAATTTAAGACACAAGCAAATTTTGTAAATAAGAAAACACAGCTCTGCTAATCAATGAGTAGCACATCATTATAGTCTGTCAGTGAGTTGTTGACTCTCAGAGGGTTGTCCATGATGGTGACCAAATTCATTTTGGAGAAGGTAGGGCACAGATGAGTAATGTAAACTTTCCTGAGATTGGCTGCTGAAAACTTGATCTTAGGAAAATTTATTTTTCCAATTTTTTTTTCCATTTCCAAAGGGCATTTTTTCCCTCAACCTGAAGAAACCACCCTATCTTTCTAACTGTGCAGAATATGGGCTTGCTGGTACAGGTACTGGAGGCCTTGCTCTATAGGTGACCAATATCTTCTGACAACGTCTTCACCTTGCCTATCATAAGATTTGAGTCAGTGACCACAGTCTTCCTTAAGATGTTCTTCAGTAGGCAACATTGCATTGTTATCTGAAAGTCCCAAATGATCACGTCCTTCAAGTGAGGTCTTGCTAATCTTGGTGTTTCCTGAGCTGGCCACTAATAGCACAAGACTATGCAATATAATCTGCCCTCACTCTCACAGGGTAAATTGGGCAGAACTGCACTGAAAGATGCCTTTGACATGTGGTTCTTTTATTCCCTAAATAAACCTGAGACATATTTTAATTTCTCTGAAAAAAGCCAGTGTCTTTTAACCTCCTACACATTTTTTAAATGATGCTATTATCTTCCAAAAATTTAATGCTTCTTACTTTCCCTATAGGGGCTATAGGTGCCCTAGGTGCCCAGTGAGACCCTCCCGTTGCTCTCGGAGGCCACCTCCATGCATAAATAAAAGCCTGCTCCACAGAGTCTTCACCAAACTTTGTTCTTTTAATTAGATGTATACTCAGGGTTTCTAGACTCTGGGTTACATTTCACTTGACCTTCAGATGGTTTTTCTTCTTACTAACTTATTTGTACAAGCTAGATTATTTTTTCTAACTGAGACATGTTTCTGAGAACTTTTAATGTATTAATTAACCTAGTATTTTTAGCATCCATAGAAGTAATTACTATAACTACCAACATTTTATTGATGAATAAACTGAAATACAGAAGGGCTAGATAACTTACCCATCGTCGTCAGCGGTCAATACAACAGGTTTTGCATTTGGGCTGTTTGGGTATAGAGTTTACTCAGTAAACCGACAGCTGTGCTACTGTAGAGGGGGAAGGTGGATTTATATTGGGGTCAGGGAATTGACGGATTTCACTGCTGATGGTCCCAGTATCCTCTATGATTCCTATGTAGTAGAAGGTTCAGTAGGATGGAGGGTTGTTAAAGAGATGTGAAGGGAGGGGCAGAACTTTGGTCAGACTTCCCTTTGGTGTGATTTTTCCTCTCATCAGAAAACCACAAACTATACTATAAAATGACAGGGGAGCAAGGCAGTTGAGGATATCAAGAGAGAGTGGTTCAGGTAAGCAGACATCTAGGGTGAATAAAGAAGAGAAGCCTTGAGAGACTGTTGGAATGGAATAGCACAAAGTGAGATTTTTTTTCTGCAAGTGAAGCATGGCATTTTGTTCATGTTTAGTTAGAGAGAGGTAGGTAAATCTTGGAGAATCCAATGCTGTGGACAGTAGAGTCTGAGTTTTCTGATCCAGAATGTCTGAGGATAAAGGAAATGGTAAAGGATGTATGGCTGGTTGGAATCTTGATGGGGGATGGGTTTGTGAGAGGAAGAGTAATTTGTGATGTGGGCACCACATGGTACGAAACAAGGATTTAACCTACAGGTTTCAGCCAGAATATAGGCATAGAACAGTTAGTTAGGCAATGGGGGTCCTTCGGATAAGTTTGTCAGGGACAGTACAATAATTCTACCATGGTTATCACATGCTTTTCTGACAGAAGGACATTTCAGGCTTTTTGCTTGAAGTAACTTATCAATTAAATCTTCTCTGTTCTTAGTTGTAGGCTGTTATACATGTCTGATGAGACTGTGGTTGTTTATGACTTAAAATAGGTGGGAAAAGTGTGCAGTGATTCTTATGACAAGATTTTAAACTCAGGGAAAATTGTCAAGGCCAATCTGTTAATAGGCTTCTCTTATTTATGTATTTATTTATTTATTTTTATTATGTTATGTTAATCACCATACATTACATCATTAGTTTTTGATGTAGTGTTCCATGATTCATTGTTTGCATGTTCTCCATGCAGAACATGCCCTCTTTAACACCCATCACCAGGCTTCTCTTTTTATTGCTCGTAAATTTTTATGCCAAAATCAAGGGCTGAAAGAGGAGTTTTGTTCTTTGTAGATTGTATTCCTACACTGGTATTACTTCAATATTCTCCCTATTTCTTTATAGCTTAAAAGCTCCCTGGATATATTATAAGAATCACTGGGCACAAGGTATATAAAATAGTTATGCAAAATAGCTGTAAAGCCCAGGATGTTCTCAGGTTCAGTTCATTTGCTTCACTACCAACAGACTTGTTTTGGTACCAATCGGAGTTTTGGTCTCCTACTCCTTAAATATATCGCAAATCCTTCTACTTCTCCCCATCTCCATTATTGCCCCTTTGCTCAGGGCACATCATCCCTTGTCTGGAATGCTACAGTAGCTTCCTAACTGATCTTCACCTTATCTGTCCTCCTAATCATTCTTCACACTATAGCTAATGGCATCTTTCTAATGCAGAAGTGCAGTATCTCTCTTTAAAGTCTTTCAACTCTTCCTTATTTTGCTTAGTAAAAAAGTCCAGGGTCTTTTTAGATCTCCTTCTTAATCTCTCTAGTCTTCTATCTTAGTACAAGTGTCTTTGGTTCTAGAACTTTGATTGGAAAACGGTTCTGCCTCTCATTCCTCTCCTGTTCCTGCCACCTCGCTGATTCCTAATTCCTCTTTCAAATTTGGTTTGGATGTCACTCCCTATAGGAAGACTTGTTGTTCCTTTGAGATTAATTTAGGTTTTCCTGCTTTGTGTTCTCAAGCATCCTGTACTTACTTCTTTTATTTAAACTGTTCAAAAGATCTTGAAATCACCTGCTTCTTTCAACAGAGTATAAGATCCTTCAGGTCAATGTCCACATCTTTTTCATGGTTGTATCTCTGGTGTGAAACCCAATGGTTGGGACAGAGTGGGTGACCATATGTTTCTGGAAATTGAATGTAATTTGATATTACTCCAGAGCAATCTTTCTTAGGTCTCTTGAATAAAGAAGACATACAACATCAATTTCAGATGGTTTTCTAGACATAAAGGCTGGGTTTATTCTGAAATAACTTGGAGGATGTCTGATATATTAAGCTGATTTTTGTGTCTCCCTCAATCAAAAATTTTCCTGATCTAGGTCTTCAGAGCCATTCTACTGATTTTAAATGTCTATAGTGGGTTTCTCACTCACTCAGAAATGTTCCTAAGCCAGCTCTCCAGAGATATTCAGCCTATATTTAAACCATCTTTCTCTTGCTTTTAGCTCCCCTTATCTTTTGTTTTCACCTTCTGATTCTTTATGCTTTCCTCTTGCTGACACAGCCACATCCATATAGATGGAAACTTTTTCTCTAAATAGTGCTCTGTTTTGGCCAAAATCTGGGCCATCAAAAATTCCATGTATAAATCCCCTAGGTAACATGTACAGACAGATATAAATGAAAAGAGTTTATGCAAATACATATATATTTGAGGAGGGACGTGTAATCTCAGGATTGGCACTTGTAGAAGAAATCATGTGTGATTAGGCAGTACGCATTACAGGCAGAAATAGTGGGAAGTCTACAGCTGCCATTTCAGAATATCATAAAATTTAACAACTATTCCAAAACATAAATGCATTTTTACCAATGGTAAGTCAGATTCAAAGCAAATGATTGCAAAGTCTCAAAAATGTTTTTATTTTAAACATTGATTTAACAAGTTTTTAAAAAACAAAATTATGTAGGTTCTGTACACACTGATTCATAGACAGGTCTTATGCAGACTTAGTTGTAATTGAGACAAGTAAAAAGTAAGGTTAAATAAAATTATAATTTTATACAGTTTTTTTTTTCATCTGTAATATTGGTATCGTCTTTATTTCTCCCAAGACAACCCTTGGGTAAGTGGCATTTCAAGATGCCACCAGAAGATAGATAACAGCATCTGATTACTTTAGGGTTAATCGTTAGCAACATGGTTGTACTAGTGACATTGTTTATAGTGTTCAATTAAATGCCAGTTTAATGACACTCCACATTTAGACAGCACTGCTGAGCTCTTATGTAGTTCCCAGCCCAGAGGATTGACCAGCTGTCCACCCTTGCTGACCCTATGCCTTTCTTTCTATCTTTCAAGGATGCAGGTAATTGCTTGTACTGAAGGAGACTCAAACAAGCTATTTTCTGGCTGTATTCATGATGCCTTTCTTAATAGGAAATGAATTGGCACTCTTCGTAGTGCCAAATATCCAACAGAAAAGTGGGTTTGGGTATTTATGTGGTAGGAATTTTGTTTCATGAAGCCTTGGCTGGATATTCCACTCTAGATTTACAGCTTTTCATCATACCTTGGATTTTGAGGGGAATGATGGCTGCATTACTACTGACTAAGCAGCTGCAGGATTATCTCTTCCACCCCACCAATTCACCTGGGCTTTTGGAAATAGGTTTTCAGACCCGAAAAGTATTCCCGTTCCAAGGGTGAGAGTGAATAAACTGAACTAGCGCTAATATGCAGCTGCAATGAGACTGTCAGGTCCTGATAATTTGCATCCGAAGAAACCAATTTGAACCAAAGTGCTGCTACTAAAATGTGTCTTTTACTAATAGACTCCCGTAAATACACGATGTTTTGTTCATTCAAATGTCCTCAGGTGAAAGAAAATAAAGTTAAGGTCATTTTCACCCCACAGCTTCACTAGCCGCTTGTTCAGATATATTTTAGAGATGACCTCCAATGAGAATGTATATTGAAGATATCTGTCCTATCCCCCTCCTATCCCTTTAAACAAATATAGCAGACAAGGAGCGCGTGGGTGGCTCAGTCGTTAAACATCTACCTTCAGCTCAGGTCATGATCCCAGGGTCCTGGGACTGAGCCCCGCGTTGGGTCCCTGCTCCGCGGGGAGCCTGCTTCTCCCTCTGCCCCTCCCCCTCTTCTCCTGTTCTCTCTCATGATGTCTCTCTCTTTCACTATCTCTCTCTCAAATAAATAAATAAAATCTTTAAAAAAATATATAGCGGACAGGAGCTATATGCCATGCCTACAGTGCTTTCTAATGATAGAGATATGCCAGAGATAGTCTCCTCAGAGGACTTCACGGTCCAGTGGGAAAGACAGAAATAAACAGAAAAGTATAATGTAGTGCGAACATGACTATCATGGAAATGGTATTGCACTCGGCAATAAAAAGGAGGAAGCCATTATTATTTTTAAAAAATTATTTTATTTATTTGAGAGAGAGAGAGAGAGAGTGAGAGAGAACAAGAACTGGGAGGAGAAGGAGAAGCAGGTTCCACGCTGAGCAGGGAGCCCGATGCGGCCTCGATCCCAGGACGCTGGGATCATGACCTGAGCCGAAGGCAGACGCTTAACTGACTGAGCCACCCAGGTGCGCTAGAGGGAGACACTCTTGTCAAAAGAATATAGGGGAAAAAAAAGAATTAAAGAAAACACATACAGAAAAAATGGGTTGAATCACCAATCTGAGGTGATTTCAGCTCTTGGTTCATATAGCTATATTGTCAACTTCTAGAATATAAGGTGTTTTTTTTTTTTAAAGATTTTATTTATTTATTTGACAGAGAGAGAGAGAGACAGTGAGAGAAGGAACACAAGCGGGGGGGCGGGTGGGAGAGGGAGAAGCAGGCTTCCCGCGGAGCAGGGAGTCTGATGCGGGGCTCAATCCCAGGACCCTGGGATCATGACCTGAGCCGAAGGCAGACGCTTAATGACTGAGCCACCCAGGCGCCCCTAGAATATAAGTTTTAAACATACCATACATCACCTATGAGGAAAATCTGTGTGAAAGAATAGTATCAACTTGAGTGATGTGAGAATTAAATATCTCATTTGAATTTCTTAATAGAGCATATAGTAACATCTGACATATAGCAATTGCAAACATTCTATATAATTAATCAGAAACTATTATTAATGAAAGATGAGCAAATGTTTTTTATTAAGAATATATATTTGTGGGGCATCTGGGTGGCTCAGTCGTTAAGCATCTGCCTTTGGCTCAGGTCATAATCCTGGGGTCCTGGGACCGACCCCCACATCCGGTTTCCTGCTCGGCGGGAAGCTTGCTTCTCCCTCTGCTTGTGCTCGTTCTCTCTCTCTCTCTCTCTGTGTGTGTAGAATAAATAAATAAATAAAATCTTTAAAAAAAGTCTCATAAAAAAAGAATATATATTTGTATGAAGAATGTATACCTATATCTACAGACCTATACTTAGCTATATATGGAGCAGCAGAGAGAGAGAGAAGGAAAGAGTCATATTATATATCAGATATTAATACTACATGAAACTGCTCAAGGAATCCTATTTTATAGCAAACCACATTTGAGAAATACTGTTTTAAGTAAATTATAAAAAGAAGCAAACTATACTTCAACACACTGGTTTACCAAGGCTACGCCTTTGTTTTCTATCACTTCTAGCTATTCAAGTGAGAATTTAATTAAATGTTTCTTACTTGAATAAATAATCTGATAAAATGAGATCAGTGATGGCTAGTGCCTGGAGGAGACTGTCTTTGGTGACTGATGGCTCTGTGAATGCAATGCTGAATCTTATTTTACATTATATTCCAACCCGTAAGTAGTGTTTGATCTTAAGCAAAGCCAATCTGAATCAGAAGACTGAGTCAAAATTTTGGGGATGGAACATAATAATTTGGTTATTTTTCCTCTAGGATTGCAAGTCAATCATTAGAGATAATATTTCTTAATTCATGAAACATTATCATAATTCTATGTAAAATTTCTTCCTTGTTTAATTTAATTTTATTCCAGTTCCTATTTCCTATTCCTTTTTTGGTAACCATTTAATGAGATCAATTTAGTTCTTTGAATACACATGGATCCTTGAAGTCTGCCCAGTGGTTTTTTTTTGTTTGTTTGTTTGTTTGCAAACAATTTTATTTTATTTATTTATTTATTAAGATTTTATTTATTTGCGAGAGAGAGAATGAGAGACAGAGAACATGAGAGGGAGGAGGATCAGAGGGAGAAGCAGACTCCCCGCTGAGCAGGGAGCCCGATGCGGGACTCCATCCCGGGACTCCAGGATCATGACCTGCGCCGAAGGCAGTCGCTTAACCAACTGAGCCACCCAGGCGCCCTGCCCAGTGTTTTTGATGCTACTACACTTATGTGTTTTTGTTAAATACATTTTATAATATAAGTAATACTGTGCTGTAACATTACCCTCTTTATCCTTACTTGTTTCACTCATCACTAGTTTTTAGATGGATTCATATGTACTTCATTTACTTGAATTGATCCACAGTTCCCATCATGGATAGCCTAGAATGTGATTTTTGTATCTTGAGTATTTGCGTACTTAACTTCACTAAATGTTGTCGCACTGTTCTTCAAGAGGTCTGGGACTATTTGCATTCCCACCAGAAGAGCATGGTAGATTTCATCAGCATAATATTTACCAAAGAAGGATTTTTAATAGAAAACCTGTGCAAATTTCTATAGAAGTAAATCTCTATAGTGCATGTTGTATGATATATAATTTAAGCAAAACAATCTGGTATATCTTGTGTTAAAGAGATGCTCAATAAATATTTTTTGAATAAATTGAATGAAGTGCAGTTGACTTCTGGCTCTGACACTTAAGAGTTGTGTCACCTTGGACAAATTAATGAATTTCTTAGTTCTCTCATCTGTTAAGTAGACCTAATAATACACATTTATTAGATTGTTAGAAAGATTATATGAAATAGTGTTTGAAAAGATTTTAGTAAAATATTCAAAAATAATAAACATTATTTTTTGTTATTATTTTCTTCTACTTATTATTTGGTGGTGCCATGGAGGTTCATACATAACTGCAAAGCAGTGACGTTAAGCAAGTTTTGAAAGTGAAGGTAAGCTTACACACAAATCTATCGTCTCTATTATCGTATTCCCAGTAGAACACCCTTAGTGTTTAAATACTAAAACTTCACCAAGTGCATGTAACTCTCAATACATTTTGAAGCTGGTGTTTTACATAGGAAATTTCATATTCACAGGTGGAAGGCAAAATACAACCATTTTTAGAAAACAAGGTGCATGAAAGCACTTCAGTTATATTTCAAATACAATTAGGGAACCATGACAATCCCATGCAAATATTTTGAAAAGGGAAGCATGTGTCAATAAAAAAGACACACACACATGTATTAGAGATATTTCTGGCTGTAAGAGCCAATATCATACTTACTGCAAACCATTCTCTACCCACGTACTTTGTCCTAAAGGTGTTTCCAGAGTGCCCTGCAAAGTCAACCCTTATTTTAAACTAGATTCACATGAGTCTTCCTAAAATCAAGAAAGTATCAAAGAAGGTATCTATAAAAAAGAAAGTAAGTAAACGAAAAAACATAGTATAGTGGGAAAGATGTTGCTATACACAAAGGCAACTCTTTGTCCTATCTGTATCAATTGTTTGGTAATCAGGAAACAAAGTTTTAATCATTTTATTCCCTAGCATATTCATATGACAGTTTTCTGTGTTTTATCTACATTTAAGAAATAAGTTAGGTGTTTTACTAGAGTGGATCTAAGTAAGAGCTATGGCTCATAATATTTGAGAGGAGTCTTCTTTAAAAGAATACACAATTATCCTACATTTATGAATGTTATTATATAGCGCTTATTGCTAAGCTTTCTTCCAAGATCTTGAAAGGTGCTCATTCAAGCAAAGGGCTCTCAAGGTTAAGCTTCATCAGCTTTATAATAAATCAACCTCTGGAATTTGAGATTATTGTGTAATGCATCATAATCTCTCCCTTTTCACATAATAGGAAATAGGTACCCAGTTAGCATTTTGGCACAAAACATCTGATTTTCAGGAATGTGTAACTGGCTGATATGAAATATAAGATTCCTGTTTTAAGACAAACTATGAAGAAAAAAATACAATAAATTAAATGAGAAGAAAAAAGTCAAGCAATTGTAGCCAAAAGTTCCTCTTTAGTTATTACTTGATGCAGTAAATCTCTCCCAATGTTCTTTTTATTTGGACTCATTTGCTATTACTAAATGTATCAGCTCTTAGATTCTCAATTTAATAGAACTGATTGCACTTGTAAGCAACAATTACAGGTGATTTTATTTTTATTTCCCATTTCCTTAAAATACAGTGTGTGGAGTTATTTGTTTCCATGCCCCTGATGAAAACTTATGCAGATTCCATGACTTTTCTTGTCTTTATTAGGCAATAAAAGTTCTCTAGTTCCTCTGAATCACAACTCAAAAATTAAAATGTCCAGTCCTATGTAGAATAAGAATTTTCAAAATATATAAAGAATTCACCCAACTCAATATCAAAAAAGCAAGTGATCCAATTATAAATGGGCAGAGGACTTGAATAGACATTTCTTCAAAGAAGATATACAGATTGCCAGCAGACACATTAAAATGCTCAATATCACTCATCATCAGGGATATACAAATCAAAACCACAAGGAGATATCACCTTACACCTGTCACAATGGCTATTACATAAAAGACAAGAAATAACAAGTGATGGTGTGGATTCGGAGAAAAGGGAACACTTACGTACTCTTGGTGGGAATGCAAAATGGTGCAGCCACTATGCAAAACAGTGTGGTGGTTCCTCAAAAAAATTAAAAATAGAACTATAATATAATCCAGCAAATTCTACTTTTGAGTATTTCAACCAAAGACAAAGACACTAATTTGAAAAGACATATGCACTCCTGTTTCACTGCAGCATTATTTACAATTGCCAAGATATGGAAGCACCCTGAAGTATCCATTGTGGATGGATGAATGGATGAAGAAGATGTGATATATATCCGAGTATTACTAGCTATGAAAAGAATGAAATCTTACCATTTGTGACCAACATGGATGGACATATGTTAAGTGAAATAAGTCGTACAGAGAAGGACAAATACCATGTAATTTCACTTATCTGTGGAATCTAAAAAAACAAAACAAATTAACAAGCAAAACAACACAGAAACACACTCATAGATACAGAGAACAATCTGGTGATTGCCAGAGGGGAGAGGTGAAAGATGGACGAAATAGGGAGAAAAAGATTAAAGGGTGAATTAAGGGTACAAACTTACAGTTATAAAATAAATAAGACACGGAGATGCAACGCACAGCGTGGGGAATATAGTTAATAATACTGTTAACAACTTTGTATGGTGACAGACGGTAGCTTGATTTATGGTGGTTCATCACTTCATAAGGTATATAAATGTCAAATCACTATGTTGTACACCTGAAACTAACATAATATTGTATGCCAACTATACTTCAATAATTTTTAAAAAAAATGTTAAAGGTGAGTTCCAGTTTATCTTCTCCTTTTTCACCTAGGACTCCTCTACTCCTTTTCCCCATCTCACCATGGATATTTTCTGACCTCTTTCAAAATTTGAGCATGGAGCAGAAGAATAGATGGAGGAGGAAGAAAAATTCTGAACCAACTGGTACTGGCGTGATGACCTGGTAATGACTCTTTTTCCTTCTGTCCTTGACATTTTTTTCCAGCTGCATTTCTTTGAACAAAGTAAATGAATCTCTCTCCCACTTACTGCTTTTTAATCCTTATGCATCTCTCAACCCCTTTTTTTCTCTAGCTTTTTTGTCCAGAGAAGCTGTATCAAACAGGACCAAAGATGAGCCCATGCTACCTCTACAATATGGTTCATGGGGAACAATCCTATATAGTCTTCACCCCAACAGACTCTGCCTCCTCACCATTGCACCTCTTGTATTCTGCTCTAGAGCAATAACTCAGCCCCTCCTTTGTCCTATATATTTCCTAGGCAAAAAAGCCAGAAACCAGGCAACAGCCTCCCGAAACTGTAAAGGCACATTTAAGGTTCTCCTAATGACAAAGAATGAAGAACCCTCCATCCCTCCCCCTTAGGGGGTTGTGGGGAGAGGACTCATGAACAAATAACCACTCACTACAAACAAAAATTTCCTTCCCTTGTATTTATATTACCAATGTAGAGAAATGGTTTTAGAAGTTAGTTGTTTTGTTTCCTACCATCTTCTGTGAAATACATTTATCCTGAACTGAAAACTCACTCGAAATTTATTTTGTCTTAGTACTTTATTTTTTTTTTAAAAAAGTACTTTCTTATGAAGAAATAAAACAATTTTTGCAAACCTAAATATTTTCAGCATAGCACCTTCTCATATTTATATGGTAATTAAATAAGATATAGTATTTTCAGTGGTTCTTACTGAATTTATATCATGGTATACTTAGTCAACTCTTTAAAATGGCATTAAATGTTTTAGTTTGTAATGTCCTTATTTTTCCTTCACTGATGTTAATAATAGTTACATATTATGAGACTAGTGTCTTTAGCATAATATGATCTATGCCATTGGTATTTAGCCCTAATCTGAAACAAAAGGGTAAAAATGCCTCAGGCAGAGATACTGGTCTTAAGGGACATACAAGATTTATACATTTCATCCAGTTTTGTTTGTATTTTTCCTGTTAGAAAAATAAAGATAACCACTTTGGCCTACTATAAAGAAAACATAAGTATGTCTTAAGGACAGTTGCATCAGATATTTTGAATGACATGATTCTGGGATCTTAAGTGTGTGTGTAAGTGTGTGTGTGTGTGTGTGTGTACTTTTTTTTTTAAAGATTTTATTTATTCATCTGTGAGAGAGAGAGCACAAGCAGGGAGAGTGGCGGGCAGAGGGAGAAGCAGGCTCCCACTGATCAAGGAGCCAGATGTGGGGCTCAATCCCAGGACCCTGGGATCACGACCTGAGCCGAAGGCAGACGCTTAACCATCTAAGCCACCCAGGCGCCCGTGTGTGTGTGTGTGTACTTAAGACCCCCTTCTAGAATACTGTATCAGAAGGGTTGAGAAGCTAAAGGAAATAAATTGACAATTGACAATCCTAAAAAAATTTAAAAGGAGGGTGTAAGAATTGAAGACTGGATTATAGGTAACATGAGAAGATATTTTTTTACTGCTAAATATTTATTAGGATCTACTACTTCTTTGACAGAAACTATAAATAAAGTTGCTTTGTAAATTATTTGTTTATTCTCTTTGTGTAGGTTAACACTGAAATTTTAAATAGTTGTATAAGTATAGATTAGAAAAGGTTTACAAAAATAAAAATACAAACATATTATTTCCCAGAAAGAAATACATATTTTTATACAGCGGCAATTCTTTTTTTCCAGTGTATTCTACATAATATATTAAATATCGAATAAATGGTTTCATTTTTTTAAATATCAGCTATTTATTTTTATTAAGTTTAGAACAGATGGCAGTTTTAGTAATAGTAGAATTATGATGGCGATTTCTGTTTTCAAATGAATCTTTCAGTAGTAAAATTAAAAAAAAAAAATCAGACTCAGGGCCTGGACGGATCAGGTAAAAATGCTACAGGTTTAGAACTTAACCACCTGCTATTAAAGGTGCTTTTAATTCTGATTCTGATGTCGAGCTTTCATAGAGTTACAGAGTTTCCGGTGGAATTAGGTCCATGCTATCTATACGCTGCTAATGAGTTCTACTTTGCCTAAGTCGTGTTTGTGGTGTGCGAAAATCTTTTTCTTTTAAAGATTTTCCAACGGTAGTGTCTGCTGTGCTGTGTGAGAAATGAAAATCTTTAACAAAATAAAAAAAAATCAAGTTTGGTACCAGCTTAAGTGGTTGTTTCACATTATGTTGACACCTCAAAGTTAACTTTTCTGTTGAGCACACTTCCTGACGTTCCTGTTGGTCCTTGGGTGAGATGCACGTAACACAAGACAGAGATACAAGTAATATACTTGCTGATTTATTTGAGGATTTCCCTCAATTAATGCTTGTAGAATTATAATAATCCAACTTGATGATGTTTGTATTGACATTTGGATGAGTATGACTGATAAATCCCACTCGCTTCCTTTCCAAGATGACTACTTAGCATTCTTTTAATTCACTGGTGTGATAACATTTACAGAGTCAGGGTTATCTGAAATAAGGATGAAGGTAAAAGATTGAGACTCTAAAGTTCAACTATGAAATTTAGATTTAGAGAGAATATTAATTTGGTGGTCATTTAAGACAATTTTGCATTTTACTGGTAAGAAAATTGAGGTGGTGTAGATAGAGCCAGTAAGTGATTGATGCTAGGATAACTGTGAGTGAATATCACCAAACACAAACATCTCACCCGCCACTAATCCAGGGCTCTGTCAATCACACTGAATCCAAGCATGAAGAGATAAGACAGAAATATGCTTTCCAATCTTAAATCATCTGAAATTTACTTAAAACAAGCATAAATTAATAAGCTACACTGCCTTAGGCCTGCTACTTTCATTCTTATCCATCAATAACGTTTCACACATAGTAAATGCTTGATAAATATTTGTTGAAATGAATTAAATTTATTCAAGGATAAATACAGTGTAACACATCTTTCTAAGGCTTCACCACATTAATATCAACTCATGAATTTTACTAGCTCTGAGGTTCTACTTACTCAGTAGCAGTATCTGCCCTTTACTGAAGACTCTGTTAATTCTGAAATACCCCAAAGCTAGTGGTCTCTCATGTGAAAAAAAAGAAAAAAATCACCTTTTGCTGTTTTGCTCTGCGGCCAGGAGCCCCATTTATATCTCTGTTGACTGTATGTGTTATTTGAATATTGTTCCACAGGACAATGACATACAGCAAGAGTGGCTGCCCTGCCCTATCAAATGCCCAAGATGTTCTACAATAAGGGATGGAAATGGGGAAAAAGACTTTCTCCTCACATTTCCATGATTCTTCTCTTCCGGGGGCTGGTAGTTCACCTGCTAAGTCATACAAATTGGAAAGCGGAGGAGCTAATCTTTAAAGGTAGTCTGGCTCCGGTCCCTGGGTGGCTTAGTCGTTAAGCGTCTGCCTTCGGCTCAGGTCATGATCCCAGAGTCCTGGGATTGAGTCCCGCATCGGGATCCCTGCTCCGCGGGAAGCCTGCTTCTCCCTCTCCCACTCCCCCTGCTTGTGTTCCCTCTCTCGCTGTCTCTCTCTCTCTCTGTCAAATAAATAAATAAAATCTTTAAAAAAAAATAAAGATTATCCAAGGGAAGTCACAAGGCTCAGTCCAAAGTCATCAGGGTAAGGATGACTATCTCCCCTACTCTACTGGGAAGCACCACTGCAGTTATGATACTAAAGGTTTGGATGTAATCCTATTACAGGGAGGGGGTGAAAAAATGGAATCATAATTCATTTTACTGAAATTGGGAATAATGGCAATGACGACGGTGGTAGTGATGATGATGATAATATGAGCAGATTTTCTTTTTTCCTTAATTTTTAATATTAAGCTCTATTCACCCTGAGATTTTATCCTTAATGTTAAAAGTCTAATAAGTCAGACTTACAGAGTTATTTTCTTTTTCTTCCCATGAACAATTTTTTTTTTAAAGATTTTATTTATTTATTTGACAGAGAGAGACACAG
>NW_027397066.1:108086116-108091987 GCF_003265705.2 Callorhinus ursinus
CCCCCCCCCCCCCCCGCCCATGAACAATTAAAGAGCGTTTTGGGGAAAAATTTTCTTCTAAGTGAAGAGAGAAGGGGATAGAGACACTGTGTCAAAGAGGACACAGGACTTTGAGATGTTCTTTGAAAGTGTGTCCCCCAATTAACATCTTGCCTAGCTCCCGTGATCTTATGCTTGAGTATTAGAAAGAAAGAACTGTGATCCCAAGTGTACAATTTTAGAAGAGACTCTAAAAATTTGTTTTAAAATACGGGCTGCAGTATTTTGTTGGTTTGATAACAAGAATATGTCAAACCTTGAATGAAGATTTCTTCCTCCCTCTTTGCGGGCACTCCCGAAACCCAGCAGTCCGAGAATGAAGTAGAAACCAGAAGCACGTGAGCCAGAAGGAGGAGAGGACATTGTGGTTCAACGAGCACGAGCATGAGCAGGAAATCCCATTTTGAGGTGTGATGCCTTCACGAGACGGATAGAGGAGGCAGGAAAGAGGTAGTCTCCCTGGTATTGTGACAGAACTGGTCCTAGGACATTCGCAGACATAGTAGCTGAGAAGAAAATTCAGAGGAGGAAATTTCCTGCTCCTGCAGGCTCTTTTCTTTCAAGCCAGTGTTTTGGGAGGGATTGCAGTTTACGTTGTTGTTGCTATTATTACGTACCGTTACTTTTCATATATTAATGTTTTACCTTCAATGTTGTACGAGAAGAATGAACTCTGACAAATCTTTTGTTCATGAAAGGAATATGGTTACCCAGTGAAATTCCCTTTGCTTAGGTGAAAATAAAACAAAATTGGTTCTATCTTAGGGAAACAAGGATGAATGATAGCTTATCAGATCAATGAAAAATTGTTGCCGTTGGATAAGAGTATGCCCAGTGGACAAAAATTTGCTTGGCACTTCTAAGTTTTTATGTTTCATAATATGCTACACAAGGGCTAGAATCTATTTATTGCTATCAAGTTTTAGAAGAAAATGAAAGTTACCCCGTCAGTACCACAGAATTGTATTCCAATACTTTTTATCACCTGAGGGACATTCCACAGGCTGTGAAATTCTCAATAAAATTGTAAACCTCATTGAATTGTCTCACACTGAGTTGAATATCAATAAAACTACAATTTCCTTGACAAGTACTGGCCAGCAAAAACGGGAATCACATTGATTTACATTATCATAGTTTAATATCTTTTAGCAGACATTGTCCCTTAGGTTTAGCCCTCAAATAACTTTCTTAAATCTTTCAACTTACCTTTTCTGTGGGACTTTCTTTCTTGGGAATCTCATCTATTCTCAGGCTGTAAGTATCAATGAATCCTGAAATTGTATTTCTAGAGCTGCATTTCAGTCTCCTTGACGATCTACCTTGGAAAACCCTACAAGGAACTGAGACTGGGCAGGTTAAAAAACAAATCCATTCATTTCCTCTCCTCAGTGTTTTCCACAATGTGCTATTCCTCTTGACTTTCTCATTTCTGTAAGCCTAGTGTATTAAAGGCCAGAGCTATTATCGTTCTCCCATTTTCTTTATATTTAATCATTTCAAATTCTATGTCTACCATGTGTCAATATTTTATCCCCACATTTCCATTTCAAGTCCATTTCCTCTACTATAGAGCCTCCTAATTCCTGAATTCTTTGAAAAATTCTTCCAAATGCAATTTTCAGGTTTATTTCTTTTGCCTTCTTTATTCATCCATAATAACCCACTGTTGATTAATCTTCTTAAGATGAAGTCCTTCTGCTACTTCAAGCTTTTATCTCTGGGTTTCACTTCAAATGCCATTAACTCCATTAGGACATTTTTCTGGTGTCATAAACATATACAGTCTCTTGGTTATGTGAATTTGCTTGTAAATACTGCCCCTCAAATACTGTCATCAACGATTAATCCTTTTTAAAGTGTGATCAGTTTTGTGTTTGTTCTCCTACTTTTGCCCACCAGGCAAAAAAGATGAGTGTCTCCTACTGCTGAGAATGCTGAGTTACTCACCTTTCTAACCCAGGCTGTAATTTGTACATAAAAGGTGAACAGGAAATGCTACTAAATTTAATCAGCAACTTGACTCAGGCCCTGTGAATTCGCAGTTTATTTTGTAGCAAAAATAAACATAATTTTCTTCCAATGGTCATGCTGTTGAAGAATTATCTAGAGTCACATCAATACCCAAGAACACAAATGTTCACAAATATCTATTGTTATTCTTTTGCTTTGATTTATTAGAAAGCATTTCCACCTCCCAACCTGAGGAAGACATTAATGTCCTCTGTTTGGCACAGGGGCCTGTTAAAAATTTTGGAGGTTGTTCTCACTCGCTGAAGCACTGGAATATTGGATCAGAAGTTCTTGCCATTGACACACTGGTGTGAGTGCCTTCCACAGAGCAGATGTTACACATCTTCCCGGTGAATTAATCTGTATGGCTATTGATCCTGAAAATGGTGTATTTTTGGTAAAATTGAATGAGACATTTCAGTTTGTCTTAAAGTTCAGTAAAACCTTGATTTGCAGTTAAAAACAGAGAGAGACATAATTTATATGCTCAATAATTCTTTAAGTGGCCTCCGCATTTACCGATTTCTACTTCTCTTTATGACCCAGTCTAAACCAACTTGTACTATTTCTCCGATGATAGATTTGAACATGCATTGAATCTTGCAAGCTTATCTGCTATGAAAATAAACAAGCATGATCGCTTATATTTTCTTGGCTATTTTGGGGGTTACATGATCCTAATAGTACATGCTCTCCCTTAGCTTCTGTTCCAAGAATTGACATTAAATAAACCATGAAACCCTGGTTGTAAAATGGACAATTCAACGATTAAAGAGACAGAAAATGGAGGTAGTATATTTACTTTAACACTGCCTCCATTATTCTAAACCTCTTAACAGCAGTAATAAAATATTTTAGCAAGAGTTTCCAGATGCAGTAGGAATTTAATTTTCTTCTCAGAAAGGCGAACTTGTTCATAACTCACCAGAGAAGACTGGGCTTATAAGTTATTCAGTTCTTCTTATTGTGATAAAATTGGGGCACAGAGTAATCTTTTTTTTCCCCAATGTGCTGGATACACATAAAGTTAAATACTTGAAGTAAAAATTAATATGTGTGAGTTATAAATTGTTACTTTGGGAAATATAAAGTCTTGGTGGTTTCAATATTATAGATCTGAGTATCTTTCTCTGCACCTTCATCATATAAAAGGTTTTGCTGATGGTTTTGTGTGAGTGAGCCGTGTGTGGACAGGTATGCTGGAGAACAGGAAGCAACTTTTATCTGTGCTACAGTCACACCCCCGCCCCCCTTACATGTGGGATGGGCTTTTCAGGGAATCACCCTACGTCTTTGCTTTACTGACTATGGAAGCCCCATTAGCTGTTTGTTGCAGGGAATTTGGAAGCTATGGATCACATTGTCCTTAAAGAACTGTTTTGGCCTAATTTTGTCCAATTTCAGTCACAGACCTGCAGCAGATATTTGAGAGACATAGTTTCCTTATAGCCATTTCCATTGACTCAAGTTTAGTGTGAGCGGTGCTGCTGTACATGCAGAGTTTATTTATGTTTTTTTTAATGCTTTTTTTCTTACTATTACAGGAATTCATGAATTTGGAACCCTCAGAAATTTTTACAGATGCATAGAAGGAAACATTTCTCATCTCATTGATAACACTGCAATGTGTTCTATTTTATTCCTTTTATTATGTTTATGCATACATATATGTATCTGGTCACATATGTATGCCTTTGAATCTTATATTTTTATGTTACGTCATTATTGGAAATAGTTGCATCACAGTCCAATGAGAGATACACCCTAATTCATCTATCCATTCCCTATTATGAAACATTGATTTGTTTTGTTTTTATTATCATAAGTTTTATTGTAATGAATTCACTTCTAAAGAAAATTAGTTTTATACAAACTAGTGAACTGTTTTCTTTCAAAGTTCACCGCATTCTACTTAGCTTACTTTTCATAGCAAAGACAGTCCTTTTTAGTTAAAAGTATACAAAAATATTCTTTATGATATATGTTACTTACAAATAAAATTCCTTGTTCTTTCAAAACCATAGGTCCTTTTCTCTCATTTCTCAGTCCTCTTTCTTTGGCGGCATTTTTCCGACTCTGTTAATACCATCTGTCTAAATCTTCTTCTTTCTAGGTCTCTGTAACTCTGACCTATCTAGGTTGACTTCCCAAGTCTATGACTGATTTTTGGTTTCCTCTCTTCACACTGAGCAATTCCCAGGATATGGCGCTCAATCTTCTCTCTGGCATTTCTTCACTTGAGGAACTCATTCATTCTGAAGACTTCAATAGTCAATGCCATGTGAATTGAGCCTATTTTTGTTTGTATTATATCTTAGCTCTCACTAATGGGACAGACCCATGAACCACAGAATGCACTCTATGATTTTCCCTTACTCTACATACTTCATACAATATTATTAGCACTGCTACTACTGTTAATGGCAATGCTCACTGGCCACTGCATATGCCAAGTGTTGGGCAGAGTGCTTTTTTCATATTCATCTAAAATGACCTTCACAAAAATTCTCTGAGATATGTACTGTTATTCTTATTTCGCAAGTAAATATGTGAGTTCCAGGATGTTAAGTATTTTACCACAGTCTATATGATCCTAAAGAACAGATAGAACTTACTATAACATCCAGTTTCATTGTAAACCATACATTGCACACAGGTCATTACCATATTTACAAATAGCTCCTTTGTAAGTCAATTGCTTTTTTTTCTAATAACTAATTCAAGATTCAATACAGAAGTTAACCATGGAGTTCAACAACGGTTCTGATGAAGCAGAAGAGCTAGATTCTCCTCTCACGGAGTTGAAGAATGAATCTTGCAGACAAAGGAGAGTGAGTAAAGTGATAGAATTTTATTAAGTGAAGATACAGAAAAGGCTCTCAAGAGTGACAGGGGTCCCAACAGGGTTGCCAACGTGGGCCTCCACTGACAGTCTTTTATTTAGAACTGCCCAGGGAGCTTGTGGCCTTAACTGTTTTGTGATGTCTTGGCTTGAGTAAGGACTGGTGAGAACATCTTTAGTGGCTTACTTCTTCTTAGGGTCTGGTTATTCTTTGTTGGTCACAGGTGACTGTTATAAAAAAAGACACCTCCCCCTCATGCCTAGGGCAGGGTGGCCTGTGTGTTCCCTTATCTCTGGTTTCCCCACACCTCCACATTTTTGGGATTTCTGTGAGCCTGATTCTGTAGCCCCCTACCTATCTCTCCCTACCTAGCCCCACCTGTCCCTTTCTCACTGAGAGAAAATAATTCAGAATTTGAACCTGAAATGTGAGGTGATAGATTGTTCCCTTGCTAAACCTGTATAGCTTCTTAATCCCTAATCTGAGTGCAATTTACAAACCATGTTTCCATTATCCCATTCTATTCTTTCTTGCCCTCCTCAGCCAGTGGGGGCTGGATAGTGGATGTAGGGTTGGGCATAAAGGAATTTGTTGATGAGTGAACAACACAGCCACAGATCTGCAGACATGTAGGACACGGGGGCTCAGCATTATTGCCAATATGAATCCATTCCAGGGAACATTTTCTGCCTTGCGCCATGTAGCTCTTCATTCACCTCCCTCGTTTACTTCTTATGGCTTCAGGATGCCTTTCTCTTTCTTCTTTCACTTCTGTTGTTACTTTTTACTAAGATATCTCCCTTGAATAATGTGGTCTCACAGTTATTCTCCTCGTTGAGAAAGAACTCCTTGACTCTTTTGAAGTTTTTCTTCTAGTCTGGTTTCCTTTCATGTCAGCAACAAAGAAACAACACAAGTTTAATTGAAAAAAAGAAAGAAAGAAAGAAAGAAAGAAAGAAAGAAAGAAAGAAAGAAA